>NC_051156.1:147414758-147504122 GCF_013339745.2 Dermacentor silvarum
CCGCGGAAACTCGCTGTCAGAAAGCTGTAGTGAGTAAGCGCGGTAGCAGCAGCGAGCGAATTGACCTCTGCCGCTCGCATCAACGCCAACACACCGCAGGGAGGAAGGACTCTGCCTCCGCCGCAGATGGCTTTCAAGATCCAACCGCCCACGTGGAAGCGTGGCGTAGTACGGAGGGAACGCTGTCGCTTGCGGGAGAGCGCGGACGCGCTCAGATGAGCTCCTCACCTTTTCAGCTTTTCAAGCGGAATTCTGCAAGTACGACCATTTTCACCATTCCCAATGGATCCGTGAAGTTCACCAGTATAAGAGGATACCAACCAGACCTGTGAGTGACTGAAACTTTTTATTTTCCGAGCGCTAACGCAGTTCACCACGTGCGCGCCTCGCTAACCCAAACGCCGCCGGGAACGCGGCCATCGACGCGCCGGCGAGTGTGCGGTGCTCGCGCGTGCACATGTCGACTTCGGCGGCTCCTGAAACGACACCGATACTCACCAGGCTTTCTGAGCTTCCGGATAACAGCCGGGACAGCATGGACTGCCAGGAAATTGACGCGCACGACCCTCCCGGCTCGCACGAGCCTCGGACGCAAACCCACAGGACGGAAAACGCCAAGCAGACGGATGGGGACTGGCAAACAGTGCTCACGCTCAGGCAGAAGAAAGCCCTAGCACAAGCAAAAAACCAGAAACGCTACTCGGAAAACGCCGGAACCTCGACGGCTCACCACACGTCGAGCACACCGGCCCCCGGAAAGCCGAAACGGAAATCTAACTATCGGCGACTGCCCCCTCTTCCCAGAGATGACTTCAAGATCGTTGTGCGTCCACACCAAGGACTGCCCGTCAAAAACTTCACCAGCCCGCAACTAGCGGATGCAGTGACTGCGGCCTGCAATGGTCAAGTAAGCGGAGACCAGTTCCTGCTCCGAATCAAACCCGGATCGAACATTTTTATTGTGTCAACGCCAAGCCAAGAAGTGGCGGACAAAATTCGCCGAATCGCTCAACTGAACTTGAATGACCGCGCGTACGCAGTAAACACATACGTGGCGACCAGCGAAGGAACGAATAAGGGGGTCATACATGGCCTCGAACCACGTACGCCCCCCGATACCCTCAAGGCCAATCTCCGAATACGAACGCAAGGAGTAGAAATACTTAACGCGCGCATGCTGGGCGACACGAAGACAGCCGTGATCACCTTTTACGGAGATATCACTCCGAGATACGTCTACTACAAAGGTGGGGAGCTCGCATGCTATCCTTACAAGAATACCACACAAGTATGTAAGATATGTCACGACATAGGTCATCGCTCGGACGTATGCCCTCAACCGGACATAGTGGTGTGCCACACGTGCGGAACGCAGAACCCAGCACCTGATCACGAATGCGCCCCCATATGCAAAGCATGCAGAGAAGGACATTTGACGGGAGACCGCGAATGCAAGAAAAGGCTAAAACCGACAAGCAACCGCTCACTCAAGACCGGAAAGCAACGACAATCCAGAATAGACGCAGCAAAGCAAAACTGCTCGCGCCACCAAGGTGGTTCAGCTCCGAAGATGCCGAACGAAACTCATGGCCGACCCTCACCGACACACAACCAGACTCCCAGACAAGACATCGACTCAGGTCCAGATCCCGATCACGATCCAGTTCCAGGTCCAGATCTAGGTCAACAAGAAGACAAAACCCAGATCCTCCCACCTTCCAATCCTCTAGGGCCCCGAAACCCGAGACTCCCGGACACAGGGTGGAGGACTCGCAGAAATTCGACAAATCGAAGGTAAGCTGGGCGAGAGTGGTAACCCCTGCTGTTCCCATAACAGATAACCCAGAATATAAAAAAATTATAGCCGAGAACAAACTCCTAAGAGAGAGCCTGCAGGAAATCAAACGAGAGTTGGCGTCCCTAAAGCAACAACATTCTGCCACTTCTCAAAGCACCGCAAAAGCGGGCACGGCAACGACATCCCCGGCACCGGCATCAAAAGCTCAGACTCCGATAGAAAACGTGCTGGCGCAAATCTCGCAACAAATGCAAAGTATGCAGAATTTCCAACAGCAGTTATACGCAGAATTCCAAAACCTTAAAAGCTATGTAGACGAATCAATCTCAAGCTTCAAACAAACAGTGCGTAAACGTACGAGTGGAAGCCCGGGCGCCCCATCGAGCAGACGGCCGCGTCAACTGAATACAACAGAAAGCGAGAACAATGGCGAGTAGCCTAACATGCACATCAGACCGACTCGAACTATGGCACTGGAATTGCCGCACTTTCAACAAAAAAGCGGCGGCCATGCAACAGTTTATAAACGCGGCTTTGATCAAACCAGATATCATATGCTTACAAGAAATCGGTACCAGACCAGTTAAGGTACGCGGATACTACACGATTTTTAACCCCGATTATCCACATGTGGCAACACTGGTGGCCAGGGACGTCGCAACGAGTACCCACTACGCACAAAACTGTGCCATGCAGCACCAAATTATAAAAATACATGCCAACAAACGAGGTAGGGCCACAACCATCATAGTAAACATATATAGCCCGCCAAAAGAGAAAGGAGGGGATTTTGAAAATATCCTCGCAGAAACGATCTCCTCACTAGAACGGAAAGACCGACTAGTCTTTTTAGGTGACTTCAACGCCCCTCACACAACCTGGGGTTATAAACGGGACACTACCAAGGGAGCGCTACTATTACAGGTGACAGAGAGATACGGTTTGCAGTTAGAAACGCTTCCAATGGCTCCAACACGCATTGGAAATAGCGTCAGCAGAGATACTTTCCCCGATTTGACATTTACCCTCAACTCGGACAGTGTGATTTGGCAAAATCTCGACGAAACCTTAGGGAGCGACCACTACATTATCAGCCTATCAATGGACTCGGCAAAAATCAGACGCACCATCGGGAAAGTAACAATCACGGATTGGTCGGTTTATCGAAACATTCCCTTCCCCGACAACGGGCTAGATAACGCGGAAGAGTGGGTTGCTCACATTCGGGAGGCTCACGCCCGCACCTCTAAACAAATCACCCTTACCACGGAAAACCCCGTAATTGATACCCATCTCCTGCACCTATGGGATTGCAGGAGGGGCCTCACCAGACGGTGGAAAAGGCAGAGATTAAATCGGAAACTGAGAATCAAAATAGCTGAAATTACTGAAAACGCGAACGACTATGCTAGGAAACTGGAAGCCGAAAACTGGGTCCGGTTTTGCGACTCCATGAGAGGCACACTAACGTCAGCCAAAACATGGGCAATACTGCGAAGCATGCTGGAGCCGGAGAATACAAAAACGGTCACCAACAGGACCCTAATAACACTCGCCGAGGAGTTCAAGGGCTCGAACGAAGCCCTCATAAGCTTACTTCGGGAAAAGTACATCGGCACGGTAACCATGGCTCCAGTCATACGGAAGTACAATGGCCCCGCAAATGGGACGCTAGACGCTCCGATATCAAAGGCCGAACTATTCGCAGCGGCGCAATCCGCACGACGGAACACCGCCCCCGGTCCAGACAAACTAACTTACGCAATGCTACGAAACCTTAGCGACGAGCATCTAGAAAAGCTCACAGACTACTTTAACCGGCAGGTTTGGGACAGGGGAACACTACCGACGCAATGGAAGGAAGCGTCCATAGTTCTTATACCAAAGGCCGGGAAAGCCCGCAGCCTGTATAACCTTCGGCCCATATCTCTCACTTCATGTCTAGGAAAACTATTTGAAAAAGTAATACTAAATAGATTAACTAACCACCTAGAAGAAAACGACTACCTATCTGACAGCATGTACGGCTTTAGGCAGCATTTATCCACGCAAGACATATTCCTAAGACTGCATGACGAGGTTATCACAAACATCCCAACAGGGGCAGAACACGTAGTGGTGGCATTAGATTTGAAAAGCGCCTTCGACACCATAGCACACGACCTAATTCTGCAAGAACTAAGCAGTACGGCGTGCGGAGAAAAAACCTATAACTACATTCGATCCTTCCTAACGGGCCGAAAAGCCACAATAGGTCTAGGAGAAGTCCGATCTGAAACTCTCGAGATGCCCAATCGTGGAACCCCACAGGGTTCAATATTATCCCCTTTGCTCTTCAATATGGGCATGAACAGGCTAGCTAAAGAACTGGAAAAAATACCAGACCTAAAATTCGCGCTATACGCAGACGATATCACGCTTTGGGTAACAGAAGGATCCCTGGGGCACAAAGAAAGCGTGCTACAAGAAGCAATACAGACAGTGCACCACTTTGCAGTAAAGGGCGGTATGGCTTGCGCGCCGGAGAAATCTGAATTCATCAGAATTCACGGCAGAGGGTACCGCAAACCACAATTCTCGCTCCGGCTCGATGGCGAAGAGCTCAACGAGGCACAAACAATGCGCGTACTCGGCCTTCGCCTTCAAAGTAACAGGCGCGCAGATAAAACAATCAGAACTCTCCGAACGACAGTCAAACAAATCTCTAGAATTATACGAAGAGTGACGAAGCATCGTAGCGGCTTTAGCGAGGCCGAAACTTTGAGACTTGTTCACGCCTTCGTCATCAGCCGCATTACATACAGCCTCCCTTACCAGGAGTTGTGTAAAACGGATCTGGAGCAGACAGACGCCCTTATACGAACGGCCTACAAAGCTGCCATCGGACTCCCTATGAGCACATCCACGGCTAAACTATGTGCACTGGGGTTGCACAACACCTTCGAAGAACTTAAGGCAGCGGTATTAATATCGCAAAGAGAGCGCCTAAACCTATCCCCAACCGGGAGAAAGCTGCTAGAAACATTAGGCTACCCCGTACGACCGCACTACTGCGAGGAATACTTAGTGGCTCTACCTCGAGCGATACGCGAAAACCTCATAGTGGCCCCAGTTCCCAAAAACATGAGCCCCTTTTACCACCAGGGCCGGCGCAAGGCTCGGGCACACCAACTTCAAAAAAGATTTGGAAATTGTTCTGAAGCGCTGTACACAGATGCAGCTCCGGGGCCAGGTGGCCATGTAATAGTGGCCACAAGCTCGATGGATCGATCGAAATTCCAAATTATCGCGACAATTAGGAGCAAATCCATAGGCACGGCGGAGACAGCCGCCGTTGCAATGGCAATTAAGGCCAAAGATGCAGCCGGCCAGCCCTCTGTGATCCTCACGGACTCACAGGTGGCTTGTCGCCTGTTCATGCAAGGCAGAGTACCGGCATGTGCCCTACGCATACTAGGTCACACGCTCCGGGAAACGCACAGTGTCATCTGGTGCCCGGGCCACGTGGGGGTTGCGGGCAATGAAAGGGCAGATGCTCTCGCTCGAGAATTGGCTTGCCGAGCGGGAGTGCAGCCCGAGAAACCCCGATTCGATCATTTGACATCTCCACGCGACATTCTTGAGCATCAGCGTCTGGAACGCAGAACTTACTCGGGGCCCCATCCGAGTCTGAGCGGAGCGGATGCCCGGGATTTGAGACTAATTCAGACAAATACCTACCCGCACCTCGGGCTGTGGCATGCCATTTGGCCTACGGCCTATCCAGGCCACTGTCCATGGTGCTGGGGGAAGCCAACTCTCGCCCACGTAACGTGGGAATGCACGAGTAGGCCCCCAAAATTCAATTCCCCCCTGTTGGGGTCCAAATTCACAAATAGGGAGCAGTGGGAGACCATCCTCGCCGGCGCGGACCTGGAGACCCAGAGGGGTCTACTCGACCAGGCCAGGCGAGCAGCTCTGGCCAGTGGAGTCTCGGAATAGGGACCCACCCACCCGCTCCCAACACCCCTTTCCTGTCCAATCAATAAAATGTTATTCTCTCTCTCTGGCGTAGTACGCGCCCTCCCCCGTCCCTTCACTCCTTAGCGTCCCCCCGGTGCCTGCGGAGCCTTGAGGCCCGGCGGGCGTGCGCAGTCGCTCAGGCGGCGCGGAGTAAATTCGCGCCCTCCCCCGCTCCCTGCCCTACCTTCGGAGCGTTGAACGCGACTGGAAGACGTAGCGCCTCCTTCCTGCCCTTGCATGCCGGAGATTGAGCCGCGTTCGGTGGCTCACCCTCGCACGCTTTCCCTCGCACATAGAGCATACAGCGCGCGGTGACGATTTTATCGCCGGTGGACTTCACACGGAAACTCACGGCGACGGTGACGCTAACGGCAGAAATGCGCCTGGAGTGCCCATATAATTGCTATCGCAATAAAAAGAAACGGCGTGTCATGCTTCAAGTGTGAATATTTTTAAATAACGGTGAAAGATACACGTGATTAGCTGAAAGGATAACCGAGGAAAATCTTCGGGCGTCTCGTTTGCAGGTCAACTGCCTCTCGCTGTTTGTTGTACGTACTCGTTGATATACAGTTCCCCAACGACAGCCCGCAGAGTGTAGTTTTTACACTCTCCAATTTTTACACTACACCAATTTTTACGCCGTATATCACGTTCGGATTTATAAATTTTATAACATAACGCACACGAAACCTGCCTGTTGAGCTGAGTGCATGCGGCGAGTTTATGCCATATGCGCGCATTAAAATTTGTACATCTAGTCCACTATGGGACTAAAAAAATGATGCAGATTCCACGCAATGTGGGAATCGATGTTATGCGAAGCATTATGCGGGAACATGGCTGTCCAGCATTATGTTGGATTCCTCAAAACGACACATGTTAGATTTGATACCCTCCAACGCAAGCCTTGAAGGCGGTCCGGCTTTTTTGGGGGGCGAAACGGCAGGCCGAACGGGACGGGGCAGAGAATGACCCCGGGCATCTAGCGAAAGAATGCTACGCATTGAAAGTGTCTAGACCTCGGCAAGAAAGCTTCGCATTAAAAGCTCCTCGCCAAGCGCGTTCAGCGTGAGCGCATCGCGGACCTGCGACGGCGATTCCCTCATCCGCGAAAGCACGCGCGTCTCAGGCCGTTTTAGGGTCCGACCAGCTCGACGCGCGTCGGCGTCTCGTTCTGCAAAGATTTGAACAATGCTTATTGCGTAGCTGCTAACTGCGCCTGAGTTTGCCAATCCTTTATTGTGATATCAGTTATATGGCCACTCCAAGCGCATTTCTGCCGTGATGGTGGTCATGGACATGGTCATGGAAGTCGCTGTGAGGTTCCCTACAAAGTCCAAACACGGTAACATCGTCACCGCACGCCGTACGCTGTATCTGCGAGTGAAAGCTTGGGAGGGTCAGCCGACGACTGCGGCTCAATCGCGCGCGCGCGAGGGGAAATGCCGGGCGGACGCGCGCTTCTTTTGTCGAGCGCGAGGTACGGGGGGTGGGCTTTTCTACGGCGGCGATCTTGAAAGCGATCTGCGTCGTGGCCAAAGTGCGCGCCCACGCGGGCCTCATCGTCAAAAGCGGTCTACGATGTGGACAAAGTACGCCACGCCGAGTGCCGGTAGCTTCGTACGCGCCGTGCTTCCGACGTTTAGTACGCGTTGAAGCGAGAGACGACACGAAGGTCAATTCGCCCGCAGCTGCTGCCGCGTCTCCTCAGTCCAGCGTTTTGACAGCGAGTTCCCGCGGTCATCGAGCTAGATGTGTTCATGTTTAGCTGTGCACTGTTACACTATGCTTGTTCATTTAGTTACTAAGCGAATGTGTGCAAGTTTATACGGTTGATAAAACTACTGTTAGTTCGTGTAGTTGTCTACTAATTTGATATCGCAATCGATTCTTCGCCTTTCGGGTGAAACTGCGCCATTTTTTTAATACATTTCAGAATCTGCAGCTGGCAGGCTGGTATGCATGTGCGTGTTGCGGCCTCTTCTGCGTCCTTGTCAAGTTTCCCTGGTACCTGAGCCACAAGCCGACGTCTGAAAGTGTGGACCTGTTTCTGGCATTCTTCGACAGGATACTGTGGTCGTTGTTTCTTGCCTGGATAGTACTAATGTGTGCCACGGGCCGAGGAGGTGAGGACACCTTAGTATCTGTTTGTTATTAGAAAAAAACTAGCGCCAGTCGTAAACGGGTTAGGGATAGCAGGTGCTACGTAAAAGTAATCTCTCTTTTGTAAAGCCAGTGATATATTTTTTTCGTATTTTGTATACGTGACCGAAACTCGAACAAATCCTGCTTCTCTTTAGGCACTCTGACCAAGTTCTTGTCCTGCAATGCATTTGTCCCATTGAGCAAGCTTTCGTACGGCGTATACCTGATCCACTGGCCGTTCATCGAACTAATGATTCACTCGTCCAGAGAACGAGTCTACTGGTCGGTATTTAATCAGGTAGGTTGCGCACTGGAAGTTTCGTACTGCGCTTCAACATAGCACAATGCTGCCCTACATTCATCCTAACATAGCTGTAATCTCAGTTTTACTTCAAAAATTGTCATTCTGATTCATCATGTATATAGTACACAATGAAAGCAATACTTGCAAGCGTTCTTAAAGAAAAATGTCTATATTTTCGGCTGTAGCCCATTTTAACGTTTTCTGTCTGTCAGCAGGCTTGCTGAGATGAATATAAGTAGTGGTCTATACGCGCAGAATCAAGTTAGAGCATCAAAAATCTTGTTGATTGGCTCACTTTATTGCACATTCCAGACACGAGAGGCAAGTAGGAGATGGCTTACATCTCTAGCGTATGCCTATAGTCAGGCGGCGCATTCCATAACTAGAACAATCCTTCAAGCTGAATAGACGTTGTGATTATAGCCCCTCGTTACCATGCATTGGGTATAACGTCCCTCTTATCACTGCGGGTATTCAGCGATGCTCAGTGCGTATACTCATTCACTTGTATGGATATTGATAGATACTTTCAAGAAAATTGAAGACAGCGGCTGTACGATCTGCAGCTCTGGTTTCGAGAGATGGGATGCATGAATTAATGTAAAAGTAGGTATTTTTACAAACAACGCAAAGAAAAAATAAACCGAGAGTGCGGATGGCTGGGACGAAAAGTAGTCATACTTTCGCATGGCCGCGCTCATCGCGCTGCAATGTTCAAGAAAGCAGCCCGGCTCAACTTGCCTGTTACTGCACTTTTGCTCAAATAGCAGAAACATTTAAACACAAAACTGAGGGGATGTGTTAGTGTGCGTCCAGCAACCTTCCCTTATACAGAGCCTATGGACTTTGAAGTTCACCGCTTAAAGCGTAAACGCACTCCGTTGACAAACGTGGTCACTAAATGTATTCCCTTTGGCCTACTGTGGTCCGTAGAGCTCCAAGCAGACTTTATGCAGAAAGTCAGTAGCTAATCTTAGACCGAGTCGACAAGAAATACATCGCGATAAGCACATAGGCTATGGTAAATTGGCTATGGTAAAACATTTGCACTTTTTCTACGAACTTTTTCTCACGGCTACCCGAGGGGCTACTGCTCGAAACCAATAATAAAAACCTACTGACGAAGGCAACGCTGTTTTTGACGGGCTCGGTTCGGGCACGACCATGCAGGCGCGGGCCCGGGCCGAGAATTCAGGCTCTTGCAGTGCTCTCATAGTGCGCTTTTAGATGGCTGTGCACATTGGCTGAATAGAATATTTAGGCAATCTCTTCTGAGTAAGACGAACCACACTTCTCAGTTTGGTGTCCGTAATGTGTGGCACAACACCTCGCAACATTCTCTGCAGTTGTCGCTCTCCTTTGCCGTACTCGTCTGGTGCTTCCTGCTGTCGTACCTGGCATTCATCGCATGCGAAGCGCCGACCGGAGTGCTCGAGAAGCTGCTTTTCAAGAGGTTGACGGGTGATGGCGGAGCCCGGAGGCAAGAACATCAAGAATAGCTCGAAGGTGGTGACTTGAGGAGAAACAGCCATGGTGGAAAGGGTGACAAAATTTCACTATGCTAACCAACCAATGGCCACCAGCTTTGTCATGCTAAATGCACCGGTAGTCATAATACCACCAAAACTAAGTGGTATTAGGCTCGGTGAGTGCGGGTCAGCATCTTCCTGGAATATTGACAGCAATAAATGCCAACAAGGCAAATGGTCGCCTTTCGTGCATTCACTATTCCCAATCGCCGAAATCAATGTATGCTATGACGTCCTAGGCAGTAGCCTATGACGTCATAGCATAGCAAATTTAGTCATAGGCAGTAGCCCAACAAGGGAAACCTGAGCCCGCAGGAAGCAATTCGTTGGAGGCAGGCTGTGCTTTCCCGTGTTCGTTTACTACCATATCAGTAGAAGCATATTATTACTACTACCTTTACTACTGCTACTAAAACTTCTGCTTGCGGATTTTGTGAGAGAGAGGCTTACAGCATCGGTGCATGGTGATGAGCTCTTCCCTTTGATAATTGACACGCAGATACTTTATTTTTGAATATAAGCTTTTTTTTAGCAATTGCCCGTGGCAGACAGCTTAATTGTAATCACTGAAGTGGATTGTTTAAAGAGGCGGAAATCACTTGCACGAGAAATCTAAGCGTACAATTGCATACTTAATAAATCTTTTTTACGGTTTAGCTAATTATTGTGCAGTGAATATTGCAAATAACGAATTTGCCGGTGATGTTGCAAGGCATACCCGCATAGAACAAATTTTGAAAACGACACCGATTTTGAAATATACGCCCGTCAAACTTGCGATAAAAATGCACTGATGATGAAGGATACAATGTGAAAAATACAAGGACAACAGAGAAGACGCTATACAATACATCACACGTGTCATGATTATAAAAAAATCGGCTGATCCCACGCCCTGTGGGAATCGATGTTATGCGAAGCAGTGTGAGGGAAGCCTAGCAAGTTAACGAACCGGCCATGAGAGCACCAAGACGTAGGCGGCTCTTTCATGATCTACATGACACGCATGCCATGACATTTATGTCATGAGTCCTCAAGAGTCCCTTTAGCTACGGCTAATAGATCTTATGCCGAAAGCCTTAGTCATGCTCATGACTATGACTTCGACCACCAATCTTTAGCCTTTTTCTTCACTTAGTACCACATCCGAACCCATTCCATTGGTTTTTGAGGGTTAGCCTTTTCACTGAGTCATTGTTATTTGTGCTGAGTCATGGTCATGACTATGACTTCTATCACCATTTTTAGTGTTTACTTCACCCTGCTAAGGTCCTGTATATGATCGCAGTATCAATATCAATAATTAGTACCCACGTTCAAACCCCCTTTCAGTGGTTTTGGAGTTCAATTTTTTTTGGCTGAGCAATTGAAATTTTTGCTGAGTCATGCTTATGACTTTGACTTCTACCATCACCCTTTACTGTTTCCTTCACTTACTACCTACGTCAGAACCCATTTCGGTGGTTTTTGAGTGTGAATCTTTTTTCGCTGAGTCATTGTAATTGTGGCAGAGTCATGCCCTTGACTATGGCATCTACCATCATCATTTAATGTTTCCTGCGCTTAGTACCCACGTGGTTTTTGAGTGCTAATATTTCTTTTCGCTGGGTCATTGTCATTTTAGTCGGTTGTTTCATGACCTACATGAGACGCATGTAATGAAATTCCTGTCATGACCTATCATTTACGTTCAGCATACACTGTTGTCATACTATGCCAATTTTGGTACCTACCAAGTTAACGAAACGACCATGAGAGCAGCAAGACGTAGGCAGCTGTTTCATGACCTACATGACACACATGTCTTGATATTCATGTCATAACCTATAATTTATGTTCGCCATACACTCTTGTCATACTATGCCAATTTTGGTAAATACCAAGTTAACGATATGGCCATGAGAGCACCAAGACGTAGGCGGCTAGATAGATAGATAGACAGATAATGTCAAAGTGGCAAATGTTTGCGAAGAAATGCTTCGCATTTAAAAGCCAACGCAGCTCATGCCATACCAGCAACACAAGCACCAGTATGTAGCTTGCAGCCATAGCGTCGGTGTTAGGCGGTTGCTGGTCAAATGGAGGCTGGAAGTGGCGTGGGTTCAGTGGAGGTGCGGCGTACTCCGCACCGCCACCAAAATGCTACGTGGCAGAATTAATAAAGCGTAGGTGTATTTACAGGGTATTTACAGTTGCAGCAACGCTGCGAAAGAAAGATGACTATAGACAAAAGCTCTTCTTGCAAATAATCTTCTTTGCTCATAGTCACACAATGCACCACTGCTCTCTAACAATATCAAATCTCACTCATGTGAGCACAGATGGCTCCGTCACCACAGAAAGCTCAACATCAGCGTTGGCCATTCCAGAGTTGGACGGAGAATATGCGTTTCGGTTGGGCTATCTTTCGTCTTCAACGTCATCGACATCTGCAGTCTACCTACATCTTGAGTAGCAATTAAACCTTCTGCTTCCACGACGCAAGGACACCCTCTTAACAATGTTTCCGTCTGAAAACCTCTTGCACCAAGCACCCCTTCTTCAACATGTTCGTGCGCCCAAAAGCACGAGGAGGTATATCATTTACTGCTCGACGGTCCCAAGCGCACTAAACATATACAACACCTTGATCAAAAAGTGCACCACCAAGCAACGAAAGCACATCAAAGCTTATTTGAAGACGCTGACATTTGTGACGAATAGTGACTCTACTACATCGTGCGTAATTGTGTCTCATTCATGCATCTGAAACCTGTGTCCATCTGACGTCCACAGACTTTCTTTCGATCAGAACTTCTCGACAGAGACTTTTACTCTTTTTCTGTTACGCGTTCTTCTATTTAAGCACGACCCAATGCAAGAATTTATATCTTCTCAAATGTTTCACTCGATATTATTATTCAAGTGAAAAAGGGTAGCTGTCGCTAGTAAATCGCGACAACTCATCTTTAGAAGCAAAGCTTGTATTGCCTCACAAGTGTCGGTGGTGGTGGTGGTGGTGTCACACTAAAAAGTGGGCCGATCCTGGTGATTCTGGAGAAAGGGTACAAGCTCAATGGCACATACCCTTGTGGGCTCGGGGACCTGTAAAGTGCCCTTGAACTTCCCTTATCACGCGTGGGACCCAAAAGACAAATTCACCAGCCCTTCCCCTGTTGAGAAAATGAGGGTAAGTGAAGCTTGTCGTCCGAAATAAAGATGGCTACCTGTGGTGAATTTCTTGTGAAAAATTGCTGATGCTTGGTCGTCGACCGGGAGCTAAAGAAGTAAAGATCAAGCTTGTAAGGCTCCCTGAGCGTTTGGAAGACGTTCATGCTCGGAAGACACGCCAGACATTCGAAAACCTTGTCACTATCAGAAGAAAAGATGAAGGTGTTAGACACTGAACAAATCCGGCTCATAAGTCACGATGTGGTGTAGTCTCTTGCTGATGGAGTAGGCGTGGATGACATTTCACACCCTTTGACGGTTTGCGGAGTTCCTAGCCTCGTACTGATACCTAGCCGCTATGTTCATGCTGTGATAAGGTGGGGCACATTCGTCGTAACTGTAGGATTCCTCACGAGGAAGACTGTCGGCCCTTTGACCATTCGGCTTAGGAGTGCGACGTAACATGGGCTGACATGCTACGGCGGAGCACGCGACAACTAAATGACAGTTTACAAGAACATATTAGGAACGCCACGTAGGTGTTGGACGCAAGAGCACAAGGACCTTGCGCCAAAAACCGAGGTTGCCCAGTAAGAAGAGCGACCCTCAACGAGAATAGGAGGAATTAAATATGGGAATGAGAATGCCGCACACCAGAAAAAAGAGTGCTGTGTTTTCTACATGACCAGACCATTCAGTAGCGTTGTAAATGTAACCGACATCATGCTTAGAGTGATACTGCAGGTTTTGTTTTAGAGAAATTTCATCAAAGATATGTCCACGTGCCCTGTTCATTACATGCAAATTTCTAGTTTTCTTCTTTTATGAAATCCAGGATCTCTGACAACAATCTAGATTTGAGCGATATTGCCGACAACTAGATTCTTAACGTTTGTATTGTTGGAAGGCTATGCGTTTTTGCCAGCTGTGCGCATTTGGGCGGCTGAAATAGAGGTTAAGGGCCAACTGACGGAAGAGGTTGCAGATGCATCTGAACACGGAGAATTTCTAGAAAATTCTTTGTTGAGGTACCTGGATGACTCCGCCAAGTATCCGGGCTGGTGGAATAATTAACGGGGCTCTTTTCAGTCTTGACACAGTCATTCGTAGGCTTGAGATCTCATACAAATACTTCTGCATCCGCAGCTTTGTTCGTGGTGTAAAAGGCTTGAGAATCCGGCTTCGGCTCTTTCCTGTTGGTGTTGATGGGGGCTCCTGTGATGAGGACCAATATGTGCTTGGTGCAGACTCTGTTGGGGCGTAAGAGTAACACATAAGATAAAGCACAGGGAAGAAGGTGAGCCATTAGCCGCACACCAGCTCTGAACGCACCTTGAGCGATGGCTGGCTGGGTCGTGCTGACTGGGTCGTGCAGCTGGGTCAGCTGACTGGGTCGAGACGTGCTTGGTGCAGGTTCTGTTGGGAAGAGCAGTAAAACATAAGACCCAGGACAACAGGCAAATGTGCACTGTTTTTTAGGGTGCTTAATCAGCGTGTTCATTCAATAAGTATTGCTACTGTCCATAACATTGATGTCTACCTAACTGGAATGCGTGTCAACAGCTTAAGCATTATTAGGATCACAGATGAGAACATTTGTGGGCTCATTCATACGCTAGAACTGATCACGCTCCTATTTCCACAAGCAAATGCGTAAAATACATGAAGCTAGTAGTACTGATGCATATTTTTTCTTTTGACACGAATGCGATCCACCACTTCGCTACTGTAAAAATAAATACCATATTGTAAACCAAACTGTACATCAGTAACATTTGGAACCAACAAGTTAGAATATAGTGGCAATATCATGCGTGCAACTGTTTAATGCATTAAGTTCAGTACTATAACTTCAATTTACCTAAACGAAGAAGTTGCCGGTGGACACGAAAATCTATAAATCTACTCACTCGCTCATGGCCACGGCTACACGATGAAAAATGTGACCCATGTTCCAATGTCTTACTATTTTTTTTTCGTGATTGCGTTTGCATAACGATGGCCTGCTCCGAGTGTGCGGCGTTTCTCACACCCAATGCCGTACGAAGTGTCCTTATAGTAAAGAAACAGCGCAAGAAAAAGCCGACAAGAATTAGACGAAACACTGACGCTGACTCGAAAGAAAATATCGGCCTTACAAGGTTTAATTCGGAAAAAGCAGCGGAGGGTCCTGAATGGCAATGTGTAATGCAGGATCTAGTGCGTTAGCTTGTCTCTTCCTGTAATTTAATGAGACGCACACAACATAGTCATTCAGGCAGCGATGTTAAGCGACTGGCCGGTAATGACGTCCACGGACACAGCAGAAATCGGCTCCCGTTTCGATGCAGGCGTCTTCCGCATGGCATCACGACCAAACCTAGCTGTTCGCGTTTAAATGTCGGCTCGCTAAGACGTTATTTCACGCCAAGCTAAATGCGAGATATCGAAGAGCTATAAACTAGATTTAGCACGAGATCAGCAACCAGTCAACCGATCTACCGATCAGGTGTACGAATCAATGAATCTGTGCCCTGGGCACGCGAACATACCGGTAAAAATCTAAATCCGGGCCAGAGGTCACGTGGGAGGTCGATGATGCGGAACGTTATTTAGCATTAAAGAAACATACTGAGTTAGTACTCAAGAGTGCAATGTATATTCATGAATAATATTTTTGCACTCCTTATCATGTAATGAAAGCGCTTCCATTACTGTGGGAGAAGGTTTGTAGGTTATAATTGCGCTTAGTACAGTGCCTCTACCAGGAGATAATGCGCTTACGGGGAGCATATTGTATGGACGTACTGTATTGGTTTTATTAGCAGCGCGGTGTGGTCGATTTCTTTCGCCATCTGTGGCCATTCGTTAAACTCTCAAGTGTGCGGGGCCTGGTGTCGGCGTCAGCGCTGCCAACGTTCGACAGAATGCTCGCCTGCGCCTGCGGTTTATTTTACGTGGGTGAGAAGCCGCTATAGACTCTCGTCCGCCGCTTCGTCCGAGCTATGCGCTGGCCACCACCGGGACGCCAGCGAGACATGAGAGGAACGAACCGAGCGACGCCTCATACTTGCTTCGGTCCTTTCCCGCCACCCACTTGCCCAAGCGTACGCAATCCTTCCCTCAAGGAGTACAAATTCTTGGGCTCGTTGGTTTGTTGCAGTCATTCAGGTCATAGAACTGGATCGGCACCGGCAAGAAAAATGACAGGACGATAGCGCATGTCCTGTCGTCTTTCTTGTCAGTGTCGATCCAGCGCTATGACCTCAGTTTACCCTTTCCCTCACCTTTCCGCGACGAACGAACTAGCAAGCTTAGACATGCTCCCTGAACAGCTGCAGAAGAGAAGCACCACTTCATTTTTGCGCTCACTCTGTCTAATGAAAATGAAATTCGATTTATGGAGCCATTTCGGCCTTTTCTGTCAGTTTGGGTTTATCCTTTAGTAAGTGTGTATCGCAAACCATTTAGGAGGAAAACAAGACCACCGCACTCTGGTTTATGCACTATGGCATTCGGCGTAGTGAAGTGGTGTCGGCATAGGAAAAGAAAAACAGAATAATAAGAGGCATATCGTAAGCATTCATTATTATGTTGCGAGGCCGCTTGAACGCTATATACTGTTTTGTTGAGATGCTTTATTACATGCAATTATTCAGCTTTTGCTTTTTTGCTGTCTCAGGAAACGCTCAGCCCAGCTCTAGTGGTATGCGCTACGGCGGAGGTGCCGAGTTAGGCACGTCGTGTTCAGGGGTTTAACGAGCTATCACGCATATTCAGGTTCGTCGCCACCATCCCGCCAGTGACAGGCTCAGCGGCTCAGTGCACGCAGTTTGCATGGAATAGTCCTAGTCATTCGGCAGTGCCCGTGTGATTTGTTGAGGTACGCAGCATGGCGTAGTTTTTCCTTTCTCACAGATTTCAATTTCACATTCCTTTTTCACTTTTCGTAAAAAAAAAAAGTCCTCGCGCTTCCAGCTCCCCGGAATTCTTGCGCAACATTGCATAGCGCTATTGTCTCTGAGAGTGGCGATCCCATTATATGCGTCCATGGAGTGCGTATGTGAGTACTGTTCCTTTGTACCGGTAGAAGGCGTATCCCGATAAGGAACCCCATGGCCAGCAAAAATGAACTTGGAAAATGTCTTCGCAGAGAAGACTGAATTGGTTCCAGGACGCGCTAATCTAGCGAAATTGCTGGTGCATTAAGGTTTCCTCTCACGTCGGAAAATCATAAACACGGTGTGTGGACTCTTTTCACTGTTTTCCTTTCAGGGAGCGAGCGCTGTCATACTTTAGCGCGCGCTTCTGTTTGCATCCGATGATCTCATTGCGGCGAAGATAAGAGACGTCTATGTTCCTCATATCCAGGCTCTCCAAGCTATTTAGCGCCATGGTGTTCCAAAGGTCAGCAAGGAGAGACGGTCGCAAGCCTCTGGTAGCGCTATGGGTATTGGTGTCGTTGTGCATGCTTTCTGTCATACTTAGCCAAAACCTCACTAGCTCAAAATGCCCAGATCGCTACCGGCCAGAGTGGGTCGGCTGTAGTAGCTTCGACAAGCCCCGATAACACTGGAGGCGAAACAGAGGCGATGGACTACGCGCGAGTTGCTCGAGACGTGGTGGTCGCGGGCCTTTCTAAAGTGCAACCGTATTTGATACGAAACCTTCTGGAAGCTGGCAGCACGGCACTGGTCCGGACCATGCAAGCCTCCCAGAAGCTCGAGCCGTGGGCCCTGAGACGTGAGTATAGCTTTATTTGTTTCTAAGGGCCCATTCACACTTGCGACTAGGCGAGGTCGCGCGACCAATTGCGACTGGCGACCAGAAAACTGCTCAAGACGAACGATGTTCACACTTACAAATGCGACCGACGAGTCGCTAAACCGAAATGTATCACGATATGCCGTTCACGTCTGCTTGAAATGTCATCGCCGCGTAAAATAAGCGTCTGCGTATACGGACGTCCTGTTCCTTCGCATCTGATTGGTTCAGCTGTTCTGCGACTGCGGTCGCGCGACTGAAAAATCGAGCAGTGAGCGACTGGCCCGAAATGGTCGCATTTCGAGAAAAGCGACCATTTGCGACTACTTGCGACTGGTCGCTTTGCGACCAACTTGGTCGCGCGACCTCGCCTAGTCGCAAGTGTGAATGGGCCTTAAGTGTATATAAACATGACCGATCCTCTTTCAAGGGCTTATAAAAAAGTCACATGTGCGCCACTCACTCATGCGCACCCATCCCCATCGCAAAGTAGTATTTCTACCAGTTTGTAATTACTGGCGCGTCAACACTCAAGACTTTTGTAAACGCTGGCTATGTGGGCTCTTGATAGTACACGCAACATGGAACAGCGTCATACGGCAATGAAAATTATATTTCAGAGGGTATTTTATGCCGACCGCTTTTTGTCGCAGTTTTCGACTCAAGTGGAAAGTACCCCACGGGATACTTCGAGGCTGCCCACGTGGACCCAGGCTCGTTCGACGAGTGCTTCGAGAGCGCTGTGCGGGACCGTTACGGAAAAGAGCTGTCCCGGGGCCAGTACTGCAACTTGCTTGTCTACACTAAGAATGCGAGATCAGTGGAAGTAACGAACGCCATCTCCGTCGCCTTTCACCTGAGGGTAAGCAAAATCAAATAAGAGTGTTATTACCAACATCAAATAATAAGCAGTGGTATTTACATACCACTGCTTTCGTATGAAGCAGTAATTTAGCACACAACGTTGCAGGAGCGTGCTGACAGAAACAGGAGCGTCAGTTATAATTGAAGGGCCAAATTTCAGTTTAATAAGTGTGCGTTTGAGCTGTGGTTACTTAAAGCGTTGACTATTTTCATGTTATAACGGCACTATAACGCGACTGGCTTCACAGTGTTCGTGATATTCGCGATTAGCGCAGATTTTATCCGAATGCAGATGTAAACAACACTTGCAAAGGACACTCGTATCTAACACAAGGTTCTCAATTCGTGCGAAAGTCCTATCGTATGAATTACTCTTTCAGAGCAGTAGTTTCTTCCAATTTGTTATTTGAGGCCACCGACGTCGAACAAGTTCGAGCTAACGCAATGACAACTATCTGTTTTCTCAAAGTACATTTCAATGTCCAAATTGAAAGTGGTTCTTCTTTTGTAGACCGTTGCTTAGGACGAGCCATGCACTTGAAATTTAAAACGTAAGGTAAGCACCACCGCGTTCACCTGTAAGCATTCAGGAGGTGGGGTTCGCTTATTTACCACTTGTCTACATAACCTACCTTTGTCATTCTCTTGTTATTTGTTCTGTTCTCCAAGCATTCATGGCATGCTGGTGCTTACATTCGTCGTTGCTTCTTTTTTTTTTTAGTTCCACTATTTGAGTGAATACGTTTTTACTCCTGAAGACCCCATTGCTCGCCTGGGAGTATGCTTTACCGATGACTGCAACCAAAATGACCTACATGTTTTGGCCAACTCAGGTAAGCCAAAAGAAGAAAAGAAGGTTTCATTTTTTTTTTCGCTATGGGATTCAAAATGCCGGTGATATACTGACAAACCTATGGCTCGCCAGGCAGTGTGGTATATGGATGCCTGTAAATGTCATGACTTACGAGTTACGGCTAACTGAAGTATGCCAAAAACTTGAAAAAAGTATTTTTAAATCGCATGTTAATGCGGACACGAATAATCTTACAGCTGAACGTAAACATTGCGTAATGTTCTACGGACCGCAACCTACCAAGTTGGGACTGCTCTACCAAGGCGTGGGTAACGATTTGCAGAGAGACAAAAACAAGACGCACTGGAGTATTTATGTTTACGCTCCTGGCTAGCGTGTTTTCCTAACACTAATGCTGATTGATATGCTCATATATAAAAAAGGTCACAGGCCTGCGCGGCACAGCCACAGCGTAAGCTGGTGGAGCGGCTCAAGAGTGGCTCCAACTTCGGCACCACACACACCAGGGTCTTCGCGAGAAAGTCACTTCGCCTCGTTTTGACGAGAACTATCTGAACTGTGCGCCGGACATCGATGGCGAGCTGTGCATGATACGTTTGTAGGCACGTTAACTAGATGGCGCCACCATACTTGCGGAGACTGAGGATCGCGTTTTTTTTTTTTTTTTTTTTGCGCGCCTCGTTTGCATGGCATCTCGTTGTCTGCGCCTTAACTATAGATGGCGCCACCATTCTGGCCGAGGCTCGGATCATCTGCGTCTGCGCTTATAGGTTTTTTTTTTCCCCTCTATTGCAAGTTCTTGCGTGACTCAGTAGTAAAGTATCCGACTCTTACTCAGGGGTCCTGGATTCGATTCCGGCGGCGATCGGGTACTTTTTTTTCTCATTTCCAGCAATAGCGCTTACGCGGCGGGGGCGGCGGCGGCATCATCGCGACTCGAAGCGGCTATTGGAATGAGCCCATAACAGCTTGCGCTGTAAAAATGGTCGGTTTCGCCGGCTAGGCGATGCATTGACAGCGATTCTTGTCGGCTTTTTCTTGCGCTGTTTCTTTACTATAAGGACACTTCGTACGGCAGACGGTGTGACAAACGCCGCACAATTGGAGCTGGTCGTCGTCATGCGAACACAATCACGAAAAAAAAGAGAGACATTGGAACACGCGTCACATTTTTCATCTTGTAGCCTTGGCCATGAGTGACTGAGTAGATTTATATATTTTTTTTCGTGTCCGCCGGAAATTTCTTCGTTTTGCTAAGTTGAAGTGATAGTACTGAACTTAATGCATTAAACAGTTGCACGCATGATATTACCACCATATTGTATTCTTGTTGATTCCAAATGTTACTGCTGTGCGGTTTGGTTTACAATATGGTATTCATTTTTACAGTAGTGAAGTGGTGGATCGCGTTTGTGCCAAAAGAAAAAGATGCATCAGTACTACTAGCTTCATGTATTTTACGCATTTGCTTCTGCAACTAGCAGTGTGATCACTTCTAGCGTACAAGTGAGCCCACAAATGTTCTCATCTGTGATCCTAATAATGCTTAAGCTGTTGACACGCATTCCAGTTAGGTAGACATCAATGTTATGGACAGGAGCAATACTTACTGAATGAACACGCTGATTAAGCACCCAAAATAACAGTGCACATTTGCCTGTTGTCCTGGGTCTTAAGTTTTACTGCTCTCCCCAACAGATCCTGCACCAAGCACGTCTCGACCAGTCAGCTGACCCAGCCAGCCGCCGCTCAAGGTGCGTTCAGAGCGGGTGTGCGGCTAATTGCCGACCTTCTTGCCTGTGCTTTATCTTCTGTGTTACTGTTCTGCCCCAACAGAGTCTGCACCAAGCACATCTTGGTCTTTATCACAAAAGCCCTCAACAACAGCAACAGGAAAGAGCCGGAGCCGGATTCGCAAGGCTTTTACACCAGGAACAAAGCTGCGGATGCAGAAGTATTTTTATGAGATGTCAAGCCTACGAATGACTGTGTCAAGACAGAAAAGAGCCTTATTAATCATTCCACCAGCCCGGATACCGGTGAAGTCATCCAGGTACCTCAACAAAGAACTTTCTTGCAATTCTCCGTGTTCGGATGCATCTGCAACGGCTTGCGTCAATTGGCCCTCAACCGCTATTTCACCCGCCCAAATGCGCACAGCTGGCAAAAACGCATAGCCTTCCAACAATACAAACGTTAAGAATCCAGTTGTCGGCAATATCGCTCAAACCTAGATTGTTGTCAGAGATCCTGGATTTCATAAAAAAAGAAATCAAGAAATTGACGTGTGATGAACAGGGCATGTGTCCATATCTTTGATGAAATTTGTCTAAAACAAAACCTGCAGTATTACTCTAGTCATGATGTTGGTTATGTTTACAACGCTACTGAAAGGTCTGGTCATGTAGAAAACGCAGCACTGTTGTTTCTGGGGCGCTGTAAGGTAAAATTACTCCAAACTGCTTTGATTCCAAACTCCTAACGTCAAATTTACGTAACCACCGACGCAAGCTTCGGGCGGTGACCCGCAGCGTTGTCTGAACAACCCAATCAAACACTCTCCTCGTTTATAGGAGGTCACCTTTGATTGCTTTTAAAACCAATAACATTGTCTACACTCAGCGGTTTTTCTCATCTAATTGGCTGACAAGAGGCGAGGAGCACGCTCTAGTGGAGAAGGTTTCGAGGGGGCCGAGCCAGCACAGTGAGAATAGATAACCGCATGAAGAGGGTGGTGCCGGGTTTTCCAATTCGTCCGCTTCGCCTTACTTAGCTTGCGGTGGCTGGTCAAAAATCGTGGCGGCGTGCAACGGAAGGATAAGAATGCCGCTAAAACGGATCATCAGCAAGGAAGAGTTTGCAGAGCGATGTAGTATGCATGCCGAAAGGGCTCGCTAACGTTTTACTGCCACGCAAAAAGGTTTATCATGCACAAATAAATACATGCTCACCGGCGGGTGCGAGTAGCAACGGCCTGAGCAATCGGCGGGCAGCCATCTTCTATTCCTTTCGGAACGGGGCAGTCTGTGGCTATTCAGATAAAAATTTTCAGTTTTGTTCGGCACAACATTGCATTTTTTTCGCGTACACGTCACTTTGACGTGGTCAGTTTTCGTGGTTTTGTGAGGTAGCGTGACAGACAGGCGAAGTGGGCGTAGCCAGCAAACATTGGACCAATAGCAGAGGGTTAATGGTGAAAAGGTGTCGAATCAGGAATGATTATTTTCCTTTTGTGTGGTTTAATCATGCATAATCAGTGTGTACACGTTATATAAGATGGGGAGCTATCGCGGTTTTCGTGACGTCGCGTGACAGACTGGCGAAGTTGGGAGATATTTTTTTTAACCAATCGTGGAGGCTGATTGCAGACATTGGAATCAAAACAGTTTGGAATCATTTTACGTTATAGCGCCCATAGAGTCGGAAATGTAGCCGTTTTCTTCCAAGTATGGAGTCAGTCTGTTAAGGACCATATCCTCGTACAACTTGCCTGCAAATGACGTCAGGGATATGGGTCGCATGTTTCCTATTCCCAGTGGCTTGTTTGGCGGGATCATGATGACCTCCGCGTGTTTCCAGATTGCTGGAATTATTCCGCTTGCCCAGCTTTTGTTGGATGATCTTTAGGAGGTATTCTGCCGCGGTCTTGCTTAGGTTTTGGAGTATCTTGTCGTTTAGCCGTCTTTGCCTGGGCTAGTGTTTCAGGTGATCTTTGCCAGCGCCGCTTCAATTTCTTCCTGTGTGAATGGGCGATCCAGTTCTTCATTTAGGTTGCCTGTGTAAACTAGATGCGTTCCCGAGATTGATGTGGCCTGTGTTCCTCCTGTCAGCGTCTTCTGTACTTCTTCCAAGATTTCGTCTCCTGAGCCTACGTAATTTCGGAGGAGCTTCGTGAGGTTCTTTCTTGACTTGGTTTTAGATTCCTTAGTGTTTAACAGCGACTTGAGCATGTTGCATGTCTTGCGGTTGCTTAGAGTTCCCTGAAGTGTGGAAAATAAACCTTTGTTGGTTGTTCGCGCTTTGTGTGTCGTCTTGTCCTTATTTTTGTGGTCGTTCCATCTGCGCTATGCAACCGGAAGAACTCTCTTGGTCAGGGCAGTTGCGTGCTCTTGCGTCTAGCAATTTGGTTGCGCGAGAGCACGTGTCCTTTGGAGTCCGACCACCGACCACTAAATACGGGCGAAAATGCCCCAAATTGTTTACTTAAAAACACCCCGCATTTCCGTCAGGGAACTTGCCCAGTTTATTCCCTGCAGTGGTCGCAGCCTGAAGACTGCAAGGACCCGGGCCAGAGCACCACGACTCCTCTGGGTATCAATGCCTCTCCCCACCTCTTTTACACCACTGCAACAATTGATTTTAGTTTTAACCGCAGCGGCAGGGTGCGAATAACAAAACAAATTTAAAGATTGCTTAAGTCATACGCTGACTTTTGATTTAATCTTGCAAGGTTGAATGCATCGGAGTAAATATAGGCCCACAGCTGCACGTCGCTCTAGATTTAGAGAACGCCGAATCTCCGAAAAAAACTTCGGCGCACTTTTTCGTTTTAAACCGTAGACGCTGAACGCTAGTTTTGATCGGAAGGGAACAGTGGAAGGAAAGTTACAAGACTGAAATCTGCGCGCAGCAGTGGCCTACATGAGCTCCAATTCAAAGAGCCTGGCGAGGTCGAGGTCATGCGTCAGCACTCCACCCAAGCAATGCTTGGCTTTAGAAACTTTTTTGACACCCGGTTCGCCTGCCGGAGAGACAAAATATGAGAATCGTTCATGAAAGACGGGTTCGCAGAAGGTCGTGGGAGACCTGACCTCAATTGCTGCATCTGCATTCTTTCATCTGCACGTACTGCAGTATTTGAACTGTGGAAGTTCACTTCAGATGCATATCTACCGTCGCCGTCGCCGTGATGTTCGGTATAGAGTCCAATCACGATAGGATCGTCGTCGCACGTCATATGTTGTATGTGTGAGTGAAAGCTTGCGAGGTTCGGCCGACGACCGCGGCTCAGTCTCGCGTGCGCAAGGGATGAAAGCGGGGAGGAAGCGCGCCGTCTTCCGTCGTGCGCGAGTCACCGGAGAGAGAGAAGGGATGGGGTGGGGGGGTGATCTACTCCGGCTGTTGCTGCATACGGTGCGGCCGTGTGGTCGCCGCATCTTGAAAGCGATCTGCGATGTGTACAAAGTGTGCGTTCGCGTGGGTGTCATCTTCAAAGCGATCTGGGATGTGGAGAAAGTGCAAGGAATGCTGGTAGCTTTATATGCGCTGTGCTTTCGACACTTAGTTCGCGTCGAAGCGAGAGGCAGCACGAAAGTCAATTTACTCGCTACCGCTGCCGCGCTTCCTCACTCAAGCGTTTTGACAGCAAGTTTCCGCGGTCATAGAGTGAGATGTGTTCATGTTTCATGAGCGCGCGTGGACACTGTGTTCGTTAATTTAGTTAGTAAGCGAATGTTTGGAAGTTTATAGGGCCGATCAAACTAATACCCATACTTTGTATAGCTGTCTAATAACTTGCTATCGCAATCGATGCTTCGCCTTTCAGGCGTAACTACGACGTTTTGAAATCTGTGTTATTCGTTGGAACATTGTATCTGTGTAACATTACAAATGAGTGAGAGATGAAATGCCTTTATAAATCGAGAAAATAAAAAAAATCGAGAAAAGAAATTTGCAGATGGGCTTTTGGCCGTTAAAATGGCGTCATAAAGCAAATGTTATTATAAAATCAGAGACTCGTGTAGACAGGTGGGTTCGATGTGGAGCATTTTTATATACCTCATCATCTGCATCACGGAGAGACTGTCACTGCAGGGCGTGCTGCTTCTCAACAGCCAACGTATGGCATTGCCAGAACATGTGCTTCAAATTTTTGAAGGCCACACACGGTTTGATGGCCACAAATGGAGTAGTTTGGCCGTTCTTTTGGCATTAATTTTCGAACTGCACTAAACCACGGGATGGTGGTGGCGGCGGTAGTGGTGGTGGTGTGTGTCGGTGGTGGCGGTGTGTGATTATGACCAGCAGGAGCGCTCTACGTGTACCGCCACCGAGAAGTCAAAACGGGGGTTGTTGCTCTTTTAGCGAGCGCAATGCACTTTCGTTCATTCGAGGTCGAGAGGTAGCGGGGCTTGACAGGATGGGAATAAAGACTTCTTTTATTTTGCGTTGGAATAACCAATGAATCCACTCTTATTTCATCATTAGTAAGCTTCTCGAAAACTTTGTAGTTGTTTTTGTATGGGCGGTGAATTCAGTGTTCTGGGATCTGCCGTCACATTTCTGTGTCAGCAATATTACTGAACCAGAAATTCACACATGCACACAGAAACAAACGGGCAAGAGAGATAAAATTTTAATCTAAATGAGGACAGATGGTTTATTGCTGGTGTTCGATAGTGGGTGTAGGTAAGCACTATGCGAAAAGTTATCCAACTAAAAAAATTCTGGGAAAGTTCAATATATATTCAACATATTTTATGGTAGTCTAAAGACTGAAAAATGGCAGAATTTTTTTGTGCAAACAAATATCAAAACTACTGAACACTGAGCATAAATCGGGCACACAGGGTTTTAGTAACCTGAGAGTTGCAGCACTCGGCTCATCTTGGCAAATGAAGTGGCTTTCATTTTCTTTCTCTCGTTTGTCTTCTCTGCCACTCATCCCTGTAAGAATATTTGTGGCACTAACAGTGGGGGGCAGCTAAACTTTGAAATTGATGGCATTGATTTGGAAATTGATGATCTTTCTATATGACATTCACTTGGAATAAATTGATACTCAGGAAGTTGACCCTTTAATTTCAATTCTCTACTGGCTTATTGCATATTGTATGGCCCTTTTCCTGCCTGCGCCTCACGAAGGGTGGCAGTGTTGAAGAAATAATTGATAGAAATCTGTTTTAACCCCTTTATTGGCGAGTGTTACCTATAGGCAACATACCAGAAAAGTATGTTTTCTTACCGACTTTCAGCATTGAATAATAATGTATTGGCTTAATCTCTTCGGCCAATACTGAATGACTGGAAGCAAGCGTCATTTGTTGGTTTAGAGCAGGAACACTGGATGCGGAAGAAGTTTGGCACGCGACTTCAACCCTAAGCCACCTATGCACTGTCTGTCGAGCACTGTCTTTTGAAAACAAGCTTAGAGGAGACAGTCCCATGGAAAATCTCCGGCTTCAGTGATGTCACACACGTGAGGTACATCAAATGAAATGTTCACCTATGGTTCATATATGATGAGAGCTGTGTGTGCGAATTCCTAACGAAGCCATAGGTGGCTTGGGTTGAAGCCGACTTCCACTTTTCTGCCTGGTGTTTCCCTTCTATTGGTAAAAAAAAATCCGAAGAATTTTTTTGTTGATTATGCTTATGATCTATGTGTTTTCTACGTTTAGATGGAAATAGAGATTTTTGGGGAATATTTATATGTGCTATCAATGAACGTTTAACCAAGATTAGTAACTCAGCGGGTTAGGGCGGTCTACCTATTCAGCCCAAGTTATAGTTTTCTATATTGCCCAATAAAATGATTTGTGCATACAGGCTCTATGAACTGTCTAAAGACTCTCTTCCTAATCAATTAACATACACTTCTCATTTTGTCACCCGTAATGTAAGGAAGAGCACCCCCCCAAAATTTACAGCTATTTCAGTATACTTACGCAATTTCAGTTCGAGAGCACGATATCTTGCCTAAATTATCACCTTAAAATAAAACTCCACCTTAATCCACGTTGCCTTTGTTTGTACCAATATTAATCCACCTTAATCTACTTTAATACACCTTAATCTAATTTTGAAGTGGGTCCGGTCGGACGCCGTGGCTGTTCACCGTGGCATTTTGCGGTGCGAGCCGCAGAAAGTTCAGCACGGACGTTATCGCTTGGTCACGTGGGTTTTGGTCCCATCACATGATAACAACGGAGTCCGCATTTTCCGCTTCATGGGCAATAAGTGATAAGCAGTAGCTCAAAATAATGAACCTAAGCCCTTAAGATACATTTCGGTCGTGGCAGGCTGAACATTCCCTCTTTCGCCCACTACCTGATCCATGGAAGTGCTTTACTACTACTATACTACTACGACTACTACTACTACTACTACAACTACAACTGCGAACACTTTTTCTTCTTGTGTCCTTCGTTATTGAAGTTCTTACCACGTCTGCGAATGGCGACGAGCTCTCCCCCTGATACTCGGACTTTATACGGAACATCACGGCAATTGCGGCAGTAAGAAGTCGCGTGAAGCGTACACATAATTGTTCTCGCAATAAAAAAAAGATATTTTGTAAAACAATGGCTGAGACGAAAATGTCTCTGTTTGGATGAGACAAACGCACTTATGTGCTATGCTCGTTTGATGGCTGCGTTTACTACGCTGCGAGCATACTGCCAATACCCCCCTCAAGCAACCTATCGATAAAGAGAACTAATGACAGAGAGTACTTCGTCAGGATAATTTACAATCACAGACAAATTACAGCCACATTCACACCAATTCACTGTGTACGTCAAAAACAATGTCTGCGTATTGATTTACGGTCGTTAAACATAGTAAATTAGCTTTCACTCCTACGTTATGATTGAAATCGTTTATTTTGTGCTTTCTCTGAAATCTTTGCGTGCTTTAGGTAAAAGTACTGACTTAACTCTCGGATCCATGGTGTCAGTGGTTGACGCATATGGTGGCACGATCGATGACCAAAAACAACTTCATTTATTTACGATGCATTCGGATTACACGATCAGCATCTCTGCGGCCGCGTCTTCACGCCTCGCACGCTCGTCGTCACGTGATCTCTTCCTTCCCGCCTCGCTCGACAGTCGCACGAGGTATTTCTCTCGCTTGCCGACAGGTGCCGTTAGTCCCTCAGCTAACAATGGTTACCGTTGTCACCATACCGCAATTTGTTCTGTACTTTTCTATATTGCTCTTACGTTTAAATAAACGTGAAGTTGAAATGTTGAGTGAGTTATCTGTGCCACGAAGCTAAGCTGAGGACGTACGTGTGCAACGACATTCAAAGTAGAAGTAGAATGCATCTGACCTTGGTTATGCGAACGTCGAGTGGAATCTCAAGGTGGACAAAACGGGAGGCAAATGAGACGAAAATGTGTACTGGCTTATGACAAAAGAATAAGGGTAAAATGCTTAAATATATATATATATATATATATATATATATATATATATATATATATATATATATATATGAGCATGCATTTTTTTCTTCAGCGTACCGCAGCGCCATTTGTCATCGTTATTACTGAGAAGCCCCCGCGTGCACCTGGTTGAGAAGGAAGAAGAGCACTCGAGGTGCGGAGGCTGTCCCCTTGTTTGCGTACAGGACGACGGTCTGTTCTAATTAACATATTCAACCCCGCGCATGCAACACGTAAAGAAAAAAGGTAAGTGGGTGCACACGCACAGTACGTCATGGGGCAAAATACGCTGGTGTCAATGGAAGCAGTGTCTTCTGTTGCAGTGGAATACGGATATGGCTCCATAGCAGAAGAGTAGGATACGCATATGGCACCATAGCAACCATACGCTTGGGTGATCTTACATGCCTGTAGGTAACGTGCAGAAGTGACATGATGCTTATAATAGCATCTACGTCTTAGCAATGCATCCACCTGCATCATTTAGCAGCGATATCATAGTGAAGTGAACTATATTGTCGACATTTCTACTAAGCAAGGCTTGGGTAAACTCTTAAGAAATCGCATTAAAAAAGAACAAATTCATGATGAGGCCTTCATTCACCTAACGCAACCATCACCAGGGACTTTTTCGAAGCGCTAATAATAATTTTAAAATACCTTGAATCTACATGTGATGTGAACGTCAGGAAATCTCATCTTTTGAATTTATAAAACATTCGTGCGCATTTTTCTGTCGATCATATACTCTGTCTGCATGCAGACTCGGGGCTGGAAGCCTAGAATTCTTTCCTGTGTAATGTCTATAGATATTTAACAAAGAACGCGTTCTGAATTGCGTGGACTACAAACTACAATATACCGATTTTAACAATACTGACAAAAAACCTTCTTTCGAGACTGCATATAAGATTTCCTTATCCAAATGAACCTGTGTAATGCAGGGAAAACGAACAAAATAAGTTCATAGATTGCATAAGATCATTTCCACTATTACGTTGTTTTATCCCTACAGAACCATCAGGCATCATTCGCTTTCTGCCACGTGCGCATAGAACTATGGGTGCCTACTACTTTGCAGCAGCTAGTACTACCGGCGCAGCGTGTAAGTAGTGAAGTCTTTCGAAATGCATGAGGCACTGCGATATTGTAACGTCTGTGTGTTTGAAGGTGAAAATGTTGGTTCGCTTGCGTGCGGAGACGCTGGATTGATGCTATTACCAACACAAGAACTTAATAGAAAACCCCATTGAAAGGTCAAAAAGCACAAATAATTGCTACTCGTCGTATCTTTATCTTTATGCCAAAGTGGCTTCGCGAAAAGGAGTTAAAAAATCGTACTATTACAATTCTCTTTGTATAAGTGTTTCACCTAAAAAATGTACTTTGCTTTGTCACAAAAAGTAAACTTTTATTAATCTGCCGATTCACCGATATAATGCCTCAAGTTTGCAAAGTGTTTTTTTTTATAATCACAAGTACGGGGACATTTGACTTTCGACTGCGATTTAGCTCTGCAATGCATTGTATTGTAATTTCACAGTGAGCTATACAGTTATGTAGTTCGCGCACTATGGTTATAAGAAAAAAATTCAGCTACATCTACAGTGACCTTTGCAACCTCTATGCTATTCGACACCCGAGACATTGCCAGCCCCCAGTGAGAAATTAAAACACCTTAGAACCTTTCAATCCCATTGGGACTGAACAAATTTGTCGCTCTTAAACATGCACCCAAGAAGACACGCGGCAATAGCCTGAAGTCCTCGAAACATGGTGCATGCGTTGTAGACTTGTTGCAGACATGTACCATACAACCGTCTCATGAGATAGTGCGTTTATTTTTGTTTCGAAAGCATGAGAAACGGAGTGGTAACAATGTCAGACTCCTTTCATGTGGCCGTCCGCACTTTTCATCTTTATGCTTTCAGTGGGCGTGTATCTGGGCTGCAAAATTGAAATTGTCATGAAATTAGCCTTTTATTCATAAAATGCACGCTTCGCAGTTTTGGTATGAATTTCCCATGAACGAAAATGAAGCATGGATACCTTAGTTTGCTTCCGTGCTTTCAGTAACACTGTTAACGGGCTAGGTTGCATACCAATCGTGGTGCCTCACCTTCATTCTCATTTGCGCACTGACTGTTTTACCGAACGTGTAGCGTTCCCACACGCCGTTTGCAACACGACGGACCAGTGCGTGGTCATCGACCCAAATATGGCTTGCTCCAGCAACCTGTGCATTTGTCCATCCTCCGCCCCGGGACCAATGACCATGGACAGCAGGATCTGCAACGCCACAGGTGAAATTCGCCTCGTAATAACGATGAAGTTGTCGATACAAGAAATTATTTCATGGACAGCAGACCGCAGTTTGATTGGGGAATACTTGAAGCAATCGAAAGAAGTGCAGCTGGTGGAACTTGTGACTCGATCGCTATCCTGTATAGTGTATTGAAAGGCAGCCGACATTCATTTCATGGGCGTCGAAATTTTCTGAGCAGTGAAGGACGACAAGACTTCATAGTGACCGTGAATATGATTATTCAATTGGCTAGCCTATTTAACCATATTCTTGAATATTGTCGTCTTTACCTGCTATAAATGGGAAAGTCTGACAATATTGTCGACTTTTCTTATGCAGCGTTGGTTTGAAACATTTCCTACTTTGACAGTATTTATCTATCTATCTGTCTAGCCGCCTACGTCTTTGTGCTCTCACGGCCGTTTCGTTAACTTGGTATGTACCAAAATGACAAGAGTATATGATGAACATAAATGATATGTCACGACATGCGTGTCATTTAGGTTGACCCAGCGAAAAATATTAACAGTCAAAAACTACTGAAATGGGTTAGGACGTGGGAACTAAGTGAACGAAACACTACGGGATACTGGTAGAACTCATAGTCATGCGCTTGACTCAGATAAAATGACAATGAGTCATCGAAAAAACTTAAAACTCAAAATTCACTGAAATGGGTTCGGACGTTGGTACTAAGTGCAGGAAACACTAAAGGATGATGGGAGGAATCATAGACATGAGCATGACCGGGCATAAATTACAATGACTCAGCAAAAAAAAACGCCAGATCCCACTCCCTGTGGTGATCGATGTTATGCGAAGCAGTGTGCCTGGAGCCTATCAAGTTAACGAAACGACCATGAGAGCGCCAAGACGTAGGCGGCTCTTTCATGACCTACATGGCACCCATGTCATGACATTCATGTCATGAGTCCTCAGGAGTCCCTTTAGCTACACCTAAGATACCTTAAGGTGAAATCCTTAGTCATGCTCATGATGACTTCGACCACCAACCTTAAGCCTTTTCCTTCACTTAGTACCACATCCGAACCCATTGCACTGGTTTTACAGCGTAAGCTCTTATGGGCTCATTCGAATAGCCGTTTCGGGTCGCGATGATGCCGCCGCCGCCGCCGCCCCGTAGCCACTATCGCATGCGAAAAAAAGTACCCGCTCACCGCCGGGATCTAACCCAGGCCCGCTGCGTGGGAGGCGGATACTCTACCCACGGCCGCTGGATAAAAAATTACTCCATCTCCGCTAAAGGGAACCATGTGTGGATGCGAAGCAGCGGGAAGATGGCTAGCTTGAGCGGGAGATGGTTGACGTTTCGATTCGGCTTCCCGAGCCCTGAGTTCAGGGTCCGCTTGCCGCCGTTCACGTTTCCTTTCGGCTTCGCGAGCCCGAAGTTTGGGATCGCCACGTCGCCGCTCCCATTTCGTGTCAGCGGCCCGAGCGCTCATCGCGGCGCTGCACAGGAGAGAGAATGAGGAGCGCGCACTCCGTCATTTTCATACCGCGGAACTACCGTGGTGCCCCGAGCGGAGTATGCAGCTGTCGCACCACCTGTCCTGCGCGCCGCTCCGTATGCTAGAGGAGAGAAAAGGGGAGAGCGTAGGAGAGGAGAGAGAGGGGGAGGGGACGCGCATGCGCTTTAGTGTTGTGGGACACCGCAGGAGGGACGGACAAAGCCCCCGCCATAAGCTGCTTCGCATCTAAAAAAAATCTCGCAGTTTCACCTGAAAGGCGAAGCATCAATTGCGATAGCAAAATTGTAGAGAGCTATACGAAGTAATGATATTAGCTTTATCAGCTGTAGAAACTTGGACATGCAGCAGCACCGGCAACACGCAGAACTGTTTTCGACGCCGTCGGCGTTTTGCCCGCGTTCGCTCAAAATGCGTGTGGCGTTGGTGACTGGTGCGGAGCCTCTGATATAAATAGGCACTTAGTGCCGCAGCTAAACGTCGCCTCCCTTCCCTCCCCCACCCTCTCCCACGGCCTCTCGCGCGTCGGAAGAAGGCGCGTTTGCTCTACATATATGGTGATTGTAAAGGAGGAAAGAGACGCCTACTTCTGCAGCCCTTAAGCGAGCACGGCGCAGAACGCGCGTTTGTTCTCCGCCGTGCGTTCTCTCCCCGTGAAAGCGCGCGCCCCTCGCGCCCTTTCACTCGCACATACAGCGTTCGGCGACGATTTCATCTCCATTGACGTCATACGGAACCTCACGGCGACGGCGACGGCAGAAATCTGCTTTTGAGTGTCCATATAATTGCTATCGCAATAAAAGCAATAAAAGGTGCGGCCTGCCGCGTGCATCGAAAACGGTATGATCCGCCGCGGCGCCACACGCCGGGGGCTGTTGTCTGGTATCGGCATAGTAAATGCGTCAGGAACGCGCTTGGAACGCCGTCGCGCGTGCAGGCTGACGCGTTCCAAACCTAGGGAGCCTACATGCAAGCGCCGTTATAGGGTGGTGACAACCTTCGTAAGGGTACTTGACGCCGCCAGCTAAATTGGCGGGTAAAATGTTCCGCCAAATATAGCATGTGGGAATCAAAACGGCGAAAAGACAAGCCGACAGACCAAGTTTCCCGCACCCGTTGGTGCCGTGAAACTAATTCATTTAAAAAAATAAACTTTGGCCTCAGCAGCCAGAGACCCATAGCGTGTCTGAGAGCAGTGCATGGCACGTCCACGTTTTAGTTAAACTGGCTTCTAAGCACAGTTTTTATTACAGCACAGCTCGAAAAACACCCTTTATGTAGTGTGTACAAGGGGAAGGCAACGACAATGTTTAATGCAGTTCACATTCTGTCGTGAGAAAATATTTCCACGAGCACGGCACCATTCCTTGTAACTTGTTACTTTGTATGCTATTGAAAAAAATAGGTTTGATGCATTAAAATAAAAGGAACACGCAACTAGTATACTAAAGATGTATACAGGTTTCGTGTGCGCATTGTTGCAAAGCTAAATTAAAGAAATTTATTAGATCGCGTGCCAAAATGGGTACATCAGAGCGTGACAAAAAGAATGCAGGAATGCGCCGCGACTTCTTGCGAAATTGAGAGTAAAAATGGCTACTCACCAAATTTGGCGGTAAATAGCTCTCGAAATTTTGGAGTTGTCACCACCCTAAAACAGCGCTTGCATGTAGGCTCCCTATCCAAACCCGTCAGCTAGCGTCGTTCGGCCCAGCCAAGCGGCCGACAATGCAACTACGGCCGTCACGTTCGCTCCCATAGCAGCGCGCCCGACGCGGCAGGCCGCACCTTTTTTCTTATCCAGCGGCCGTGCTCTACCACTAAGCCACGCAAGCGCTTGCTATCCGAGAGCGGGAAAATGTACTATAAACGCGCCATATGCAGGCGCACAGGCGTAGACGACGAGATGGGATTCAGACGCGGAACGCAAACAACGCGGTCCCAAGCCTCCGCCGGTATGGTGGCTCCATCTAAGGTGCCGACAAAGGCAACCTTTCAGACGCTGTAAATTTTGCTGCCGCCTTAACTAGATGGCACTAACATACCGACGGATGCTCGGGATCAAGTTGACTGCGCTAGATTGGGCGCGTTGCAATGGGAGCGAATGTGACAGCCGTAGTTGCATTGTCGGCTGCTTGGCTGGGCCGAACGGCGCTAGCCATCGGCGATGGAACGCGTGGTCTCGCACGCGCGACGGCATCCCAAGTGCATTTCTGACGATTTCACTCAAATTACTAAGTAGTACGGTCGAAACGCTCGTCTAGCTTAGACTGTGCTGCGTGTGCCGCGCAGGCCTGGCATTTTTTGAGTGTTAACCTTTTTTCGCTGACTAATTCTCATTTTTGCTGTGTCATTGTCATGACTATGACTTCTACCATCATCCTTTAGTGTTTACTTTACTTAGTGCCCAAGACCGATCCCATTCCAGTGATTTTTAGTGTTAATCTCTTTTTCGCTTAGTTGTCATTTTTGCTGAGTCAGGCTGATGACTATGACTTCGACATTCAACCTTTAGCCTTTTCCTTCACTTAGTGGCCACGCCCGTACCCATTCCAGTGGTTTTCGAGTGTTATTCTTTTTTTCGCCGAGTCATTGTCATTTTTGCTGTGTCATGCTCATGACTATGACTTCTACCAGCATCCTTTGGTGTTTCCTTCAATTAATACCCACGTCAAAACACATTTGAGTGGCTTGTGAGTGTTAATCCTTTTTCGCTGGGTCGTTGTAATTTATGCTGAATCAATTTCATGACTGTAGCTTCTACCAGCATCCTTTAGTGTTTCCTTCCCTTAGTAACCACGTCCGAACCCATTTCAGAGGTTTTTGAGTGTTAATCTTTTTCGCTGAGTCATTGTCATGATCTACATGACATGCATGTAAAGGAATTTATGTCATGACCTATCAGTTATGTTCGTGATACACTCCTGCTATACTATGCCAATTTTGGTACCTACCAAGTTAACGAAACGACAATGAGAGCACCAAGACAGGCGGCTGTTTCATGACCTACATAACCCGCATGTCATGACATATCATTTATGCTCGTCATATAGGCTTGTCACAGTATGCCAATTTTGGTACATACCAAGTTAACGAAACCACCATGAGAACACAAAGCCAAAGGTGGATAGATAGAAGATAGATACTGTCAAAGTAGTAAATGATGCTTCGCATTTAAAATTATTAACACTCACAAGCTACTGAAATGTGTTCTGACATGGGTACTAAGTGAATGAAACACTAAAGGATGATGGTAGAAGTCGTAGTCATGACCGTGACTTAGCGAAAATGACAATGACTCAGCAAAAAAAGATTATCTCAAGAACCACTGAAGTGGGTTCGGTTGTAGCTACTAAGTGAAGGAAACACCAAAAGATGCTTGTAGAAGTCATAGTCATGAGCATGACTCAGTGAAGAAAGATTAACACTCAAAAACAACCCGAATGGGTTCAGACGTGGACACTAAGTGAAGGAAAAGGCTAAAGGTTGAAGGTCGAAGTCAGAGTCATCAGCATGACTCAGCAAAAATGACAACTCAGCGAAAAAGAGATTAACACTCAAAAACCACTGAAATGGGTTCGGACGTGGGCACAAAGTGAAATAAACACTAAAGAATTGTGATAGAAGTCACAGTCATGACAATGACTCAGCAAAAATGAGAATGACTCAGCGAAAAAAGATTCACATTCAAAAACCAATGGAATGGGTTCGGATGTGGTACTAAGTGAAGGAAAAGGCTAAAGGTTGATGGTCGAGCTAAAAGTCATGAGCACAAAGAAGGCTTTCGCCTTGAGGTCTCTTAGGTGTAGCTAAAGGGACTCCTGAGGACTCATGACATAAATGTCATGACATGCATGTTATGTTGGTCATGAAAGAGCCGCCTACGTCTTGGTGCCCTCATGGTCGTTTCGTTAACTTAGTAGCACACTGCTTCGCATAACAACGATTCCCACAGGGCGTGGTATCTGACGTTTTATTCCAGAAAACACACGGAAACGCACGAAAGTGGGAAATGAGAGGGTGCCAGCTTAGTGTGATACGCGAAACATTATAGTGGTACGTTCTATGCAAGGCCGACTGTGCATGCGTGTCGTATGCCATTAGCTATGTTGTGGCGGCTACTGCCGGTCACCATGATTACGTAACAACACAGGACACCAAGACGGCTCAGATGTCCTGCGTTGATGAGAATACGACCTTGCTACTTACTCTTCCTCCCGAGAGCAAGTAATAAATGCCATAAAGAGCCATCGATAATGTCATCTTACGCGGAAGACAAAGCATCAGTGATCTTTTGTCGTTATCATTGCGATCAGCTGCTTGTTCTGATTCTACCTGGCTATCGCAGACAACAATGTGCCGGAAAAGCGGTTTGATTTTGAAGCCGCAGATGGCACCACATCATTGGTGTTGAGCCTAATCGCTAACTTAGGCACCTTCCGCTGGCCTTTTCCATTGCTCTCCTCCCGCGTCACGCAGTCTCAGGCCATCCAATCCCTGTCATCGGAGCATTCGTGGAGACTGACAGTGTTTTCAACAACGCCATCACAACACAGCGTCACCGCTCTTGGCGACGGTTCACTGTAACCTAGACCAATGTATGCTGGCGTCTCCAACAAACGCTCGTCCCTCGAGTGCGTCCGCCGTTGTACCTGGCAGTGCCGGGAGCATTCGTTAAGCGGCATGTGCCATTTTATGTACCAATGTGGTTTCTCATCTGCCATTTTCTCCTACAAAAGGAAGTCGCACGTTCGGCTCGCGTACTTGTCCTCTGCCTATGAGCTCGAGGAACGCCGGATCTGGTCGACTCTGATTCGGCGGATGGAGCCGAGCAGTCGAAGATACTATTAATCATGAATTTTATGCTGCGCTCTAGCATGGTACACGAAGGCGGTATGCTAAACCGTTGATTTCTCGGGATGTCTACCGTGGTACCGTGGAGAGGTGGTGCATGCGCAGTTGGCCCAATGCATCACGTACCAGGAACAAGGTTTCGCGTATCAAAAAAAAAAAAAAAAATCCGTGCCATTCCACTCTTTGAAGGAGGATGAACAGCCAAGCTGTGTACGTGGTGATTGACCGTTGCTCCGGTGAAACGTTCCAAGTTTGCGGGATTGGGGCCAGATGGACGGTTCGCATTTCTTTTCGCCTCGTGGTCCCGGTGGGCAGCTTGCTTACGCTTGGCGTCCGCGGCCCGCTCATCGTCTGTGGTCTTCTTCCGCCGCCGCCGCGCCCATTCCCTTTTATGTTCACGCCGTCGTTCTTGGGAGGCACGCTGCTCTTCTTCAGAATGTACAACACGCAGCCTACCCATTTCACAGTCAGTGCAGAACTGAGTAAAGGAGCCTACGTAGAGCATGACGTCAGAAGACACTCGGATTGGTAGGCACTAGTTTGAATAAGTGGGATGGCGTACACGTCTATAGTGCGAACGTAGACATGGCCGACGCGGGTCAAAGTGTAGTATCTGTTCTTATCAGCTTAATATGGGTTGTATTTGGACCCAAGGTAATTGCTATGTCTACGAGATCTCCTTCTTCTGAACGCAACACGCATTGCGCCAACGCGGCACCCTCTCTCCTACTCCTGACTCTCTCCCCGTCGACGGCTCCCGAGAGACGCAAGAGCAGACGCGAGACAGAGAGCAACCAGAAACGGCTTCGGACTGCGCTGCGTGCAAGTCCCTCTTATTTTATTGCGATAGCAATTATATGGACACTCCAAAGCAGATTTCTGCCGTCGGCGTCGCCGTCGTCGTCGCCGTGAGGTTCCGTATGACGTCAATGGAGATGAAATCGTCGCCGCGCGCCTCCGAACGCTGTATGTGCGAGTGAAAGGTCGCGAGGGACGCGCGCTTTCAAGGGGAGTGAACCCACAGCGGAGAACAAACGCGCGTTCTGCGCCGTGCTCCCTTAAGGGCTGCAGAAGTAGGCGTCTCTTTCCTCCTTTACAATCACCATATATGTAGAGCAAACGCGCCTTCTTCCGACGCGCGAAAGGCCGTGGGGGGGGGGGGGGGGGAGGCGACGTTTAGCTGCGGCACCAAGTGCCTATTTATATCAGAGGATCCGGCAGCAGTCACCAACGCCGCACGCATTTTGTGCGAACGCGGGCAAAACGCCGACGGCGTCGACAACAGTTCTACGTGTGGCCGGTGCTGCTGCATGTCCAAGTTTATACAGCTGATAAAGCTACTATCGTTACTTCGTATAGCTTTCTACAAATTTGCTATCGCAATTGATGCTTCCCCTTTCAGGTGAAACTGCGACAACATTTTTGATAGTTGGCGGAGTGCTTGAAACCTGCTCAAGCACTCAATGCACGACAGGGTATTGATTACGCTGGCGGCCGTGGCATACTTTCGGATTCGCTTCAGGCATGTCATTGCATGTCCAGAAACGAGAGCTTCTTCACGCTACCGATGAGCGGACTCTGAGGCCACATCTATGACACTTTAAAACCGAACTCTTATGTGCGTTTTGTGGCATCGTGATGACGCTTGACCGCTGGACGAAGATTTCCGGAAAGAATGGTCGTGTTCAATAATTCGCACAGAAGGGCGTAGTCATCGCAGCGTTAAGATGGTCACCGCGGTTCTTTGTCTAGTTTGCTGCGCTTTTTATTTAAAGTGGGAAATAGGAGTGCTCATCTGAATTTCATGTTCCGGACGATGATGTTTTTCCTTTAAACACACTAATAAAATCGTAGGCTAAAAGTGGGTTGAGTATTCTATTCAAATTAACTAATCAAATAGAAGAAAAATGAAAGTTTGGGTGGGTCATAAAAATGCAAACAAGGCACCATTGTCATCGGCATAGGCTTTACGGCTACTGTAGTTTATCACACTGTGGCAACATTAAACGAGTATTGGAAATCCTGTCAGCTTCAATACTTTCACCACAGGCTTCGGTAAAGCATGCTGCCCGCCTTCGTAGGGTAATTGACATGAATGCTTCTTTTTAAAAGCATTCACGCATTTGTCAACTACAAAGCATTCAAAGATGTATTCTTGCTGCAAAACTAATCTAGCCATATTAATACAGGTATGCAAGCTACTTTGAAGAAATTTGCGTACATTGTTCTTGAAGTGCCTGTTCTTCTGGTAGTGCTTTTTGAAAATTACAAAAGATTGCCAGGCCTTTCTTTTCCTTTAATACTTACAAATTATAGTCTGGGAGAACCTAAGGATTACTAGGTTAAGCGTACACTGTCCAACAGAAGCGAAATTTGCATAGACGCGTCAGCCAATTAAATTCACTTGTTTATCAGACGTCAAGCGGTTTCGCGCGTTTGAAACAACTGTTTCCACCGTACAGATCGGTCATTGTGTCACTGGTTTCAGGATGAATCCTGAAAGTATAGCCGCATTTTACAGGGGATACGAATGTCACTGCTAATCCGAAGGTAATATTTTAGCTAGAAACGACTAGCTTTTATTTTATAATTAGCCTAGCGTTTACGTGAGCCGACCAAACTCATTAAGCTGGGAGCGGACTCCAGCTGGTTCAGCTCTTTCATAAGTGAAAAACAGGTGCGCTGCGTATGTTGTGGGTGGAGCTTCTGTGTAGTTTTAGGTTGTCGCCGACTATAGGAGTGTCAAAGTAGAAAAAAAAAAGCTACGTATGAAGTGCGGGAAGCTGATCACATAATGTAGTAGGTGTATGTATAATATAGCGCAACATGCGGTGGTCTGCTCCGTACCTCCGTCAGTTGCACTTCGCTCGTCGAAGAGTCATGATGTTTGTCGATTGGCTCCGTGAATGACACTTTGCAATGCTCTGAACGTGGTTTCAACCACTGATTTGGGACCTCCAAGAGGTTTGACGAAATACCAACGCATTTGTCGCCTTTACCGCCAAATCGCCACTGAATGATTTGTTCATATGATCACTGCGCAAAACGAAGTAACTTCGCTGACTTGCCATAATCAGCAGGAAGCTCTCTAGGTTCGTTTTGAGGACGAACGGGATTAACTAACTGAAATTATTATTTTGTTCTATTCACGAACTTGCACGGTAACGAGCAGCCGGTTCCTTGTTCCCGCTTTCTCTGGGAGCGGCGTGCACCGCCGATGCCAACTGCTCGTCCTCGGCACTCTGCTTGGCAGGCCAGTGCAGCTGTCCGTCGGGATTTCAACCCTGGGACGAGCACAACTGCACTGCCATTCAAACTGAAGGTATGTTGCTTTTCAGGCCGCGTTTATCAAGCGATTCTTATTTGTTGAGGTAGGGCAGGCTTTGGTTTTGAAGCTGCAGCTGCTGGTTTGACTCTGAAGGGGAGGATTGTGGAGAGGGGTTGTGCGTAGAAGGAAATATGGAAAGGAGGCCGGATGGCGAGGAAGGGGTGCTGTAGGGTGGTGCCGACATCCGCCGCCGTGCGTGACAACTAGGATGCGACGCAATTCTTGGATGATCACTTTCGGGGAAACTTCTCGATTTGGTAAGATGTCACGTGACTAACACAGGACGCGTCGGCGTCTACGACCGACGTCGTTCCCGGCGTTGCTCTACGACAGCATATATGGCAATGGGCCAAGAATGCCATCGTTCGCAGATGCCGAAGCATCTGGCGGCAGCTTCATTAAACCTTGCGAGAGTAAAAGTATCCCCAAAAGTGATCCTTCAGAAAGGATGCGCCGGGCGTTACGTATTGTGTAACACAACTTAAGAGCGTACACGCGTTCCAGCACCCACTTCGAACTGGCCGCGAGGAGATGGTGCCCAAACGCTTTCAGAATTCATTCAAACAATAGACCGACCCATCGACCTGTGAAGATTGACGCAGCACGTGAAGCCGCTTTAGTCAAACGACGAGACGCATAGCATTGCTTTGTTGACATCATATTCTATGGTTTCCTTAGAATTTTTGTATTTCAAAAGGAAAGGTAAATAGCAGTGGCTTAGCTCGGCTATGCCAGGAAATACGTAGCGTGAGATAAGTTGGCCACATCGTTCAGAACCGGTAGGCCTGGTGGCATGGGCGGGTAACGATACCCATTGGTAACGCTAAAGAGTGGAATCTTCCGCTTAACGAGAGTGTTCTTGCACGTTGTACAAACTCACGCGACGGTTTCACCCCACTGAGGCGGCGCCACTAAACTCAACGTTTCACACGTGACACTACTTACCGACGTCAAGTCTTTCATGTGCCACAGTCTTTCACACACGTCGCACACATATCCTAACGGATTATTTGCGAAGTTCGCCTCGAAGGTCCGAATCGCACTGGCGCTTTCGCTAAGTATTTCAAAGGAAAGGTAAATAGCAGTGGCTTAGCTCGGCTATGCCAGGAAATAAGTAGCGTGGAGATAAGTTGGCCACATCGTTCAGAACCGGTAGGCCTGGTGGCATGGGCGGGTAACGATACCCATTGGTAACGCTAAAGAGTGGAATCTTCCGCTTAACGAGAGTGTTCTTGCACGTTGTACAAACTCACGCGGACGGTTGCACACATATCCTAACGGATTATTTGCGAAGTTCGCCTCGAAGGTCCCGAAGCGACACTGGCGATTTCGCTAAGTTTCACCGTATTATAGTCAGTTCAATCGGCGAGCCTGAAGTCACGACGGCGTCTTGTTGCTGCTGCTGAGATGGTACGGGGCATGTCGCTCAGACTCATGGGAGCCCCGCTTTGTTGCTATAGACGTCGTCCCTCCGCTCCGGTGTCTCGGCAGCACGTTTACCTTCTTTGTTCTTCTCCCTACGCCTAAACTGCTAATTGCCAGGCAACTACTTCGGGATTGATAAGTTAACTTTCTCCGCTCTTCTGCGCCGCTGAGCAGCAATTTCGCTCTCCTTCTCCATGATTATACCACACTGGAAAACGTCCAGCGCAAACACCCGGCGCGCCAGCGGTGCGACAAGTGACGTCACTGCTCCTCGCGCATGCGCAGCACGGCTCTCCAGGAGCCACTGCGAAACTGCTCAACCTCGGCCAGTGTAGCTCACGCTACAAAAATGGCTGCGGCTTAGCTCAGCTAACGCTGTATATGCAAAGCGAAAGCTTGATTTAGCCTGGTTAGGCCTTGGTTTCACTTGGTTCACCTTTGATTTAGCTGTAATTATTATAATTAGGCATACACTCATCGTTAAGCCAGGTATAAATTATAAGCCGACAAGTCCAAGCGTTTTGCGAGCCAAACGACTCGCTCTTTCTCAGTCTCTGACGCGTGCTTGGCATTCCGGACCCTCTCCAGTGAAACAGCTCGCCGGGCGCTAACCGCAGGGTGGTCAGACGCCGTTTGCCGACGACGGCTGAAAGCCTCCCGCTCCCGCGCAACGCTCAGATAAGACGGCCCGGCCTTGCTCCCATGGTCAAGCTCGCACTGACTATGCGAGCGGGGCGCTCCCCTTAGCCAGGCGAGCGGCGAGTCACGAGGTCAGGCGGGGACCAAGCTGCGGAGTCACTAAGCCGGCGGCGGCGGCCGAGCTCAGTGCGGTGAGTCACGTGATGCGTTGCCAAGGCTACGGCGCAGCTGCGGTCAATGAAGGTCAAATTTCTGGCGACGGTGAAACTCGGCTCGGCTATAGCTTAGTAAAGCTTTCAGTTTAAAAAATTTTGCACGGCAAGTTGGGTCGTGAATCTATTACAGGGGCCGTATTATGTAACAATTCTGTTCATTTTCGATTGTTTTGCGCGTATTCGATGCACGACAGGACAACTTGCTGACGTTATGGCTGACATCGGGCACTGGTTGGGATGGTTGATAAGAAAAAAATGAGAGCGATGGGAAAGAATCCCTAAATACGGTCTCAGACCGGCAATATCGAAAGGCCACGTAATTTGATTCAGATTTGTCAAGACACTTTTCTACCTAATCAAAGTTTGGGGCATAACTTTACTGGTTAAAGCAGAGGCCACGTGTTCATGGTATAATGAAAATTGAAGCCTATCGCAGTGCGTCGCATTGAACTCTAAATTGTTCGTGAGAAAATTGGTTGTGAAAGCGTTTTAATACCGAAGCAGTCACCGATATCTCCTTATAACCCATGCACAGTTAAAATGCCTCATATAACAGTAACACCATTGTTTAGCTAGGCCTTTTACACCTTTGTCACTACAAAATTTTTACCCCTTTATATAGCACATTTCAACATCCTTACCATTCTTGTACGGCTTTTATATTTATATTATGAATCACTGAATCATCCATAGACTTGGCGCTCTTTGGCCAAAGATGCCCTTGCGCCACTAAAACCAATCGATCAATCAAGGTTTCTTCAAAGAGAATCATCATTGCATAAGCTGTGGCTGTGTGCCGTAGTGAGACTTCAATAAAGCAAATGACACGGTAATCCTCGCACGGCGCAATGATCGAGTCCCTTGACTAGTTATAAAATAAACGTATTTATCGAAGTTCTTACGGTTAAATAGCTATATTAAGCTCCTGCAAATTGTGAACGCCATTTCCAACAGATGAAATTGTTCAATGCCCGTGATTGTGCTACACACTAACGTCTCTTTGTACACAAAGTGCTGCATTTGTGATCCACAGCACGAATGGGTTCACTTCGGCTGGTTGGTACATGGCTTTTCTAAAAAAAATGTCACAGTTTCGCCCTGAGGGCGAAGCAATGAATGCGATAGCAACACAGCAATGTCATACGAAGTAAGGTGAGCGGCTTTGATAGCAATATGAATTGTAGTAAACATGAGCTGATTAAGTAAGCAGGTGTGCTGCGGCGTAAGTAGACCGACATGAAGAGAGACTCGATGACCACGAGAAGGCACGTGTGAAACGGTGGTGTTGATGAGAAGCGCTTCCCGTGGGCAGCGCGTGCGAAGGGACACACCTGTAGCGCTGCACTACCGATCTGGGCAGCATCGCATGTGTAGCGTGCGTTGGAAAATGTGGCCCGACTATTACTAACTGAATGAACAAGCGTGGTGTGAGCGCGCACAAACAAACATGAATAGATCACACTGAATGACTGCAGACAACGACTGTCAAAACGCTGGCAGCAAGCGCATACGCCGCAGCGGGCGAGGTACGTGCGGTCTATCGCTTCAACGGAAACTGAGCGGCGAATGCACAGCGCATACCGTGTGGAGATAAGAGACGGTGCGGGCGAGCGAGGAGCGCGGTTGTTGGCAGAGTAGAAGTGCCCCCCCCGCTCCCTCCGGCGCTGGCTTCCCGCTTCCTTGCTTGCCCGTGGGAGATTGAGTGCGTTCGCTCTCCGTGATAGCGCGCGTCCCCGCACGCTTCCGCTAGGGCATATGGCGCGCGGCGAAGATTTTATCTATACGGAACTTCACGGCGACGGCGATGACAGAAATCCGGAAGAAGTGTCCATATAATTGCTATCGTAATAAAAATGCAGCGCACAATCTAAAGTAAATTATCCTGAAAATCGGAGTAGAACTTGTTTCAGTGCAGAAAACATTTAGGCAGTCAATGGACAAAAGTTAAGTGAGACGCAAAAGAATCTACCATGTGAAAAAGAAACAATAGAATCCCGCCAACAAATACTTGGAATACTAAAATGCGATAATGTATGAAATCCGGTTGTCGTGCGGCCGATGCTATGTGGGACAGACGTGTCGCTGCATTCTTGAGTGCCTGCCAGAGGCATTCGTACTCACCTTATGCCATGCATGGAAGCCACTTTATTGGTCATTCCAGCGATTGCAGTTGCTTACCGAGTGTGTAACTACGGCGTACCTTAAGAATCTCCGGTACCGAGAACAAAATGAAGGAGAAATCTGGAAAGCGCTTGTGATTTTGCCAAGAGGAGAAAAGTGTATGTGCGCTTGCTGTCGCTAAACTTGCATGAGGAAGAACTCTCCTATTGACATGTGTACGTGTTTATCTTTTCCCGGTGACTGTTCTTTACTGGCTCAGAAACGTTACAATGTGATCGCTCAGCGCAAGACGTGCCTCCCTGTATCGGAACTTTCTTGAAAGTTACGCGTATTCGATGTGTTGTCCATGTTGTCGCCGAAACTTGTCTAATCATATTACATGCGTGACGCAAATAGTGTTGTACATTATAGAATGCCTGCGAGTACCGTAGATTACACTGGAAGGTACGATGACTCATGTTAAATAGCCTACGCACTTCACCTGTCGATCAGATTATGACCGTCGCCGGCTAGGCTAACAGTCATCGTCGTGCTTTGTGCGTCACTTGATTTTCTAGGCTCAGGTTCACGCAATATACGCTTACTTTCTTGACCAGCAGTTTTTGCATCTATCTGGTTCTTCACCACCTCTAGAACGCGACATCTGGGGTGCTATTTTGAGCATTAATAAATTCCGCCATGTTGTCGAATTCGCCATCTGGTAAGCTCTGATTGAGGAAGAGCCGGCCCAGAGAGCTGTTACGGCCTCTCTGATGGGCTCACAATGTCGCTAATACGCAATTTGACGATATGACAGAATTTGACCATAGCACAAATGGTTTCCAGCAGAACGTATGGACACGTACAGAAAGGGACGACGACACACGCTGGACTAGCACCTGAATTCAGTTGCTAGTCCAGCGTGTGTCGTCGTCCCTTTCTGCCCGTGTCCATACGTTCTGCTGGATGGAAACCATTTGTGATATGTGTAACCAACGAGCTCAGGCAAACACTATTCAGAATTTGACATTGTCCATAAGAGAACTCTTAGTGCAGGTGCTTCATCGTGTACCGTACACCCCCAGATAGCGGCAAACAAAGCGCCGGCCGCGAAGACATCGTCATTGTCGCCAACGAAAAACGAGCAAGCCGCCGGTTGCAAGGATCGCTGCCGCTTTACGAACTTCTACCGGAGAAGACGAGGAAGATCTTGGCCAAGACCGCAACCACAATGACAACCCCAGTGTCACCTGTCATGTTGCAGCAACCAAGGGAGCCACCGACTTTCCGTGGGTCATCAATTGAAGACACGGAAAGCTGGCTAGAGGCATAGGAAAGGATGGCCACGTTGGACAGCTGGAGCGGCGAAGACAAGCCGTGGCCCGTACACCACTCGTTGGAAGACATCGCGAAGACGTTGTTCAAGAATAGAGAGTTAACTCTAACAACGTGGGATATCTTTCGCATCAGCTTCTTGAAAACGTTCGCAAGCATCACCTGAAGAGACCAGGAGCTCGAGTGCAGCTTCCTGACGAGAACATTGTCATTTTCACAGAAGAAAATTACCTCTTCTACGCCATGCCGAACCCGTCATGAGATGAAATAACGGTCAATTTTAAAGCGAAGCTTTATATGCCAAGGTGAAACGAAAAAGCATCTGTCCTTTGCCTGTCCACAAAAAGCTATCATCATCAGCATTGGATCGAGCGTCGTCGTCTTCTTCCGCAGCTGGATCGTTGGCGCCCCTCGGGTTGCGCTCGTGCTCGTGCTCGACACGCGCCCGTGCCGCTCATCATTCCAGCGTAGAATTTCACTTCTCTTCTGTCTTCGTAATGAGGAGGCCGCGTTTACGTGGGTATGAACCATTCATTGTCTTACGTGATGGACAGATGTAATTTTGAAGAATTTAATTTCGAAGAATCGCAAGCGGCAATGGCGGGTGAATGCTGCTAACCACGCCACAGAGCAAACTCGAGACATCGAACGGAAGCGACAACGGCGGACTGCGGGCATACCGTGAGTGACGTTGTTCTCTCCGTCGCAGCCGAACGTGTGTGTAACTTCATAATTGAGAAATAATTTCATGAACCGTCGGGATAAACCCAGTGATAAACACCGGAGCCAGACGATTCAGCTTCACTGCTTAACGATCTGTACGGAGTGCTTGGGGCTGTGATTTTTTTATGCGCGTTGTGAAGCAAGACATGTTCTCGATCCGTAATAGTACGGAGCTCGCCAAAACATCCGAAGATTTTCTTTCTGAGGCCACACAAATTGAGAAGACGCTGGAGAAGAGGACCAAGCAATTCAACCGCCGTACGCTCACCTAAAATTACGCCGAAGTTCAAGTACTAGGCACTGACGATTTGCGCGAAGCCACCAAAGCGATCATGTGCGATGTGCGAGGAGCTGAAAAAGTTGTACCCAAGGTCGTAGCCCCAGGTAGCCTCGATCACTGATATCATCAAGGGAGAATTTCAGATGTTTCTGAGAGTCCCTGAATCACCTCAGCCCCAGCCGGAAGCGATGCGTTACGCCGCGGCCACTCGGGGTCACGTTCCATGCATCCTGATATTGTTGCTTGACGCGTGTTTGATAGGACAGTATGGTACGTTCTCTTTGCGCGTGCGCTTTATATCGCATAAAAGGAGCATGCTAACAATAGAGCAATGTTTGTTATTTCAGCGCTTCGTTGCGTCTACTTCTTGCCCTACGTGTCCCGTCCACGACCAGTTTTTTTTTCAGAATGTCGACAGCATACTCATGACAGTAACCATGACTACATAGTTTACCAGGAAATGAACCGTAGTGTTGCGTGACTGATTTAATAACATCTGAGCTGTGCGCGAGTGTCTATATAGTAGTGCTTGAAAGATGCAAAAGTCAGTGTTTGTAATTGTGCATCGCTGCGGATTGATGAATACTGTTATATTGACTTTACGGCGATGTCTGTACAATGATTACCGCAGAATAGTAATTTCCCTAAGTAAGATTTCTCAAGGTAATCAGTTTTGTTACTGCAATAAACAACCGGATACGAGCTGGGAGTTTCTTAAAGGCTGTCATTTCTTAACATTGGCTGCCTAAAGGGACATTCAGTATGTGGCCCTATTTTAACAGACGTGTTTCACTATATTTCCTACGTTATAATGCAAGTTATGAACCGGCAGCATGTTGACGTCGTCAGTTCAATGTTTCAAGTCGACAAGATATTGAAGCCGTATCATATGTGCGTGAATGTCAGCGCTTTCACTCCGTCATGGATGGACACATTTCTCCTTGTGATCTTCCTTTTATTACGGTATTTATCTGTGTGTCTATCACACACACTATTTTGTGGCACCCAGCGTTACTCAAAAGTAGTCGGTTAAAAAAAAAACTTTCTTTGCATTTACACACTCTAAAGTATGTGGGAAATTCAGCTCTCCTGGCATGCGAACATAAACAACGAACAATAACACCGAACGCGCCCAAATATAATAGGAAAATCAGTGCTTACCTGCCTTCGTAAAACGCGTGATTTCCTAAAAGCAGCCGTGGACCCGACCTGGGTAGACGCCCATGACTGCTTCGCTAACGTCGTAGCTGTGTTATCCGCTTCGGCGAATGTGACGACCAAAGCATTAACGAATATTGTCAAAGCAATCCTGGTTGACACAAAGATTGCTGATATGTCGAAGCTCAACATCTTTTGTAGTTTTACTCGCACACAACAATGAAGCGCATCATTGCTAGAAAAGCCCATTGCTTTCGCTGATAATAAAAGCTAAAAGAAAAGTTGTAGTGAGCCTGGAAAAGTTACATCCATGCGGCTGGTAATGTTATCGGTGTTCCTTGTTGCAGACCCATCAAGCTCCTGGATGAGTCCCCTGCTGCCACTCTCAGGCTTTGGCCTTATCATCCTGCTAGTGGTCTGCGTCTGTGCCTCCACGCAATGGTCGGTCACTTCGCATGTCCTCTTTTATTGCGATAGCAATTATATGGACACTCAAAAGCAGATTTCTGCCGTCGGCGTCGCCGTCGCCGTCGCCGTCGCCGTGAGGTTCCGTATGACGTCATTTGGAGAAGAAATCGTCGCCGCGCGCCGAACGCTGTATGTGCGAGTGAAAGGGCGCGAGGGGCGCGTCTTTCACGGGGAGTGAACGCACGGCGGAGAACAAACGCGCGTTCTGCGCCGTGCTCGCTTAAGGGCTGCAGAAGTAGGCGTCTCTGTTCTCCTTCACAATCACCATGTATGTAGAGCAAACGCGCCTTCTTCCAACGAGCGAGAGGCCGTGGGGGAGGGGAAGGGAAGGGAGGCGACGTTTAGCTGCGGCACGCAGTGCCTATTTATATCAGAGGCTCCGGCAACAGTCACCAACGCCGCACGCATTTTGAGCGAACGCGGGCAAAACGCCGATGGCGTCGACAACAGTTCTGCGTGTTGTTGCTACCAAAGCCGCTCACCTTACTTCGTATGACATTGCTGTGTTGCTATCGCATTCATTGCTTCGCCCTTAGGGCGAAACTGTGACATTTTTGGTTTTGTGACTAGTGAGGTGAACAAACCAAGCCATTCGCGCTGCGAGTCGTGTCGCCACGCGTTTCCAGTTGAACAGGGTGATTGTCATATAGATAGGGGCGTCATTAGGTTAGAAAATGATCTGCTAATCTCACTGACAGGATACCTAGCCTAAAGGTGTACACACGTGACGCAAACAGCTGAAAAAATTCTCGAAGCCTCTCTGCATGTGACGACAGAAAATTTTAGAACAGCTGTCGCTACAAGTAAAATTCAGAATTTCGCAGTTGCGCACAATGTATGGGCTACTCGAGTGGCATATTTGGCAATTTAGTTATCATTTTGCATGGGGCTTCCGAGTGCAATATCAGTCAGGTGCAAAATTGCAAAATCATAACTGTAAATTGTAAGAAAACAAGCCGGAGCTCTTTTATTTTTGTATATCGTTGAGAAAATACGCCATGTGCAATCTTCGTCATAACTTTCTACGGCATTGATTGCACAACCACGCGTCTCATCGTGCCGCGTTATGTGGTACCCCATAGAACGGGGTCGTTCATAGGCTGAGAGGGACAGTGCTCTTCGCTGTCGCCAATTATGGAGCGATAGGATAACTGTGGAACTCTCGAAGAAGCGTCAGGTAACAGATATCACTAAACCAGGAGTCCTTGGAGACATCTGACAAATACTTATCTCTTTCCTCATGTACCACGTGACATGATAGACACATTTGGCTGGTGTCCCGATACTGGCAAACCGCACATCTCAGCAGAAATTTTGCTATAAGATCTCGCGCATGATGAGAGGCGCAGTAAATTGTTCGTGCCTGTCACACAAGATTTATGTACCCTCCGCAATAGACAATTGTAGTTCAAGTGTCGTGTAAACTTTGGACATCTCGCAGAATTGCATACGCCGGCTACTACGGAAAGTTTCCAGCAATTCGATTCCATTTGGATATTTCATTTGTTTGCGACGCTCACAAAACGAAGGTTCATAAACTCGGGAAGCAAATAAGGTGGATGAATTATTTACTTGCCTGAGCAACCAAAGTTTCTCTCGTGGTTGTCTTCTTGTATTTACCAACAATTTCTATTTTAAAAGTCCCATCTCATCCAAGAGTGACGTTGCTCGCAGAAAAGTGCTCCTGTCGAAACGAAACCTATATGCCGGTATCCAGTAATCTCATGTGAACATACGAGAATCCCATATGCGAATGTTCTCGTATATAATATGGATTATCAGACGTGACATTCATGAAACACATGTTTTTTTTTCTATAGGGTAATCCTCTGCATACGTAGTTGCATCACGGGCATTGACAAAAGTCTAAGTAGGATTCTCACGCATCGTAGTGAAACGATTTCCTATGTTCTTCACCCCAGGAGTTACGGTTCGCGCTGGGCCAAGAGCTACATTGGCGATAAGGAGTCCGCACCGACGCTTATCGTATGGTCCCAGGCGAGCATTGGTGACCAGACGCCCAGCGTGCCGCTCGCACTGCAGCCGGCGTCGCCGAACACCGACTCGCTGGCGCAGCAGCAGATGGACAGCGAGCTGTTCAACGAAGGCTTGTGCAGTCAGCATGACTCGTGGCTGGCCGCGGTCGCCGAGCGCTCCTCGGAGCTGACCAACCAGCTGAACTCGCTGACCGAGCTGCGCGGGCTCTGCAGTGTCCCGGAAGAGTCGTTCGTGCGACCCGAGCTGAGTGGGGACGAGATGTACTCGAAGTACCCGCACCTGCGGCTCATACTGTCCACGACATCTTCGTCGTCGGCTCACGTGCCCGCCCAACGGCGGCCAACGCCGCTAACCCCGGTCCACACGGAGACGACGCCGAGCGCCAGTCGCCAGACCAGTGAGGCAAGGTTTCGCCTCTGCGACAGTACGACAGACCTTGAGAACACGTTGTTCATTGTTCGAAAGAGTGCGTATCAAACAAGGAGAAATGTAGAAAGAGAGGACAAATGTCGTTCTTTTCTTTTTTTTTTTTTCAGCCGGTGCTGCTGGGTATAATTTGAACACTCAAAGTGAATCTGAACCAACTCTCACACTTCGCCGCTACGCCCCAACGCGATTTTCTTACTGCTCCCCAGGAATTAAAATTTTGGAGATACCTTTCGAGGCTGGGTGCAGCTTGTCGCTTGTCTGAATATAGAAGCAATCACATGTAGCCCTCTTTATGCTGCTGGTTATATGCACTTTTGCGTTCACAAGAAGCCTAAATTCCCTGATTACAGCTACATTATACCCCCCCCCCCCCCCCCCGCCATAAAAAATAAAGGAAAGAAAAAGCGCAACGTCCAGCATTTCACGTGCTTTGGCTTATTGTTAAGTGGTTTCCTGCTAATTAATTGCGTAGTGGAAACTTTTTTTGTTTATGTAAGCCTGGCTACGTCATTCCGACAACGTTCTACGCTTAAATTCACTATTGTTTAGCAGATTTAGAACTCCCCGCTGGCTTCGCACAACTGTGCCGAAAACCATGTCTGTAGCTGTTCTTGTGGTTGCCGATCAAATAACTCAGCTCATCGATTCGGGTGTGATGTGTGCAGTCCGAGCTGACTTCGAGCAAAGTCGGGTTGCGTCCAGCTCTTCAGTCACCTACAAGTCGCAAGCGGGCTGCGAGATCCGAGTCGCCTTCGAAACGCGTGGCCTTCCCGGATGAGCTCGCCGCGTCATCAGTACTGCAACCGGAAAGTGAATCCGAGCAGCTCGGACAACGCTCTGCGGCGTTACAGGTTTGCACAGTTCCTGAAAGTCTTTTTTGACAGGGGTCCTTTGATCAAAGGTACCAATTCAATGAGTAGGTGCAACACTGCGTTTGTGTGTGTGCGTACGTTGGGTGTGCATGCGTGTGCGTGTGTGTGCGTGTGTGTGCGTGCGTGCGAGCGAGCGCGCGTGCGCGAATTGGTGTGTACGCGTGTGTTTACCTGGATGCGTTTTGTTAAGAACACAATAAAAAGACCGACTCGCCATACCGGCCCTGCGAAAGTGTATGTCCAGCGAAACTGTGGAAAACCACGACTACAACTGCTGAGGGGAGTACTTAATGCTTTATTTCTCAATTCCTTCTGTGGCGCATTATTCAGCCACAGGAGAATGTGGACGTGCGGACTACAGTCAAATTTTCGTTCTGCGCGCGAGACAGAAAATATGGAGATTCGTATCTCATCCATAAGTTCAAGCCATTGCGACCAATAAGCATGAACGTTTCAAAGGAAGCTTTAGAATCTATTCGCTATGCTAAACATTAAAGCATAGGCAACAGCACTTAGTTATTTTTTCGTGAGTTGCTTAGTGTTTTGTTGATGTTGTGTCCTTTTTTTCGTTATTCGATTGTAAATAATTTTCCAACTTCCCTTTGCTTTCACTCATTCCTTTGGTTCTTTTATTTATATATTTACGCCCCCCCCCCCCCCCCCCCGTTTTTTCTCGTTTTTTTTTCCACGAGCACCATTTTTGGCCGCTAGTTTTATTCTCTCTGTCAGACACGATAGTTCACTGAGCTCCAGTGGAGCAGATACCCCCCCCCCCCCGCCCCTTCCATGAAACGAGGCACCTACAATGACACGCCAACAAACTAACATACGGCGCTGCCTCAAGTTCCTCCACCGACTATCACTAGTGCATTATATTTCTTTTCAATTCTACACCCTCGCCACTAACACACTCTCGCTCGTTATCTAACCCACCCGCCTTACCTTCTCTCCCCCTTGGAAGAACCCTACTCATATATACTGTGCCGAGGAGAGCATATGTCGCCTTGAAGGTGACAAGTCCCCTTGTCTAAACGTTGGCTCCTGCTCTTACTTGTTCTCGTTTTGCTCATAGAAGAAAATAGTGCGATAATTCTGACCGCGCAGTGTGCATTGAATTATCTGACACGAGTGTTTGACAGGGATAGCAATTAAGCTTATTTCATGCATAGTTTAGGGGCATCTGCCGCAATTATCTTCGTGTTTACTTTACACAAAAAGTAGCGAAAAAGAAGACCGAACTTGCAGCAGTCTAGCAACTCTTCTTACACGTTAAGGGTAAGGATCTTAGCCCCTGGACAAAACACTCTTTAATGTTGGTAAGTGTTTACGTTGTACTGATCGTCGCTGCGAGATCCCTGTGTTTCAGCACGCAACGTGTAGTAATAGAAAACTCTGTGTCTCTGCTTCCAAGGCTTTCCGAAGGAGCAGCAGCACGCCGTGGAGCACGTTCGGCAGCTCGCTGGACTCTCTGCTGTCGGCGCCTGTGGTGGCACGCATCGTCACTTCCAGCAGCTGCACGGACGACGCTGTGTCGCACACCACTACATCGGCCAAGAGCAACGACCACCAGCCGACGTTGTCGACTAGCGTGAGGACTTCTGGGGAACGCACACGGCTAGATTGAGATGGCCGCTTTGAATGGGAGGTGCGGTGGACTTAAAAAAACTGGTGTTCAGTTACAATTTTATCGTGAACGGACAGACTCCAACAAGTTGCACTCATATTTCCCTGTCATCTGCTTGCATGGCAAGCACCCGCTGGGTACACGGCAGGAAACAGCTGTCTAGTGGTCTGACGTTCTATTTTATAACGTGAAGTTTATATAGTCTGTAAGGTACGTGGATATTCACTTTATATATTTGTAATCGCCGTGTACCTTTATAATATTATTAAGAGAACAAAAACTTTGATTGCAGGGGACGCATAACTCTGCGCTAAGGAAAATAATTGGGACTGGTGATTTTCGTGGACATGTTCTCATCGCAGGTGCCGTACTGCTGCGTATATATAGAGCTCTGCTGAACCTCAAGCTTCAATGGTAGGAGGAAATAACTAAGGGGGGAGCCAAGGGTTCGTGAGATTCTATTTGTTCGTATTCCCTTAACCTTTTTTGCATTTTATTGTGGTATTATTTAAGGGGCTCCTTACGCTATATGACAGTTCAACAGCGCCTACGGAAATGCGTTTGCGCGCAACATATGGTTACCCTACGTGCAGTGCCGACCAAGCAAAAGCCCACCCAGGTAATGTAGGAAGACGGGCCCATGTCACCCTTGCATGGACCCTACATGCGTGCCAAACATCAAAATATGCTTCGCGATAAGCGAGCAAGCGTTAGTAGGAAACGTCGATAAGTGGCGCGATGTACTCGTATATTCCCGCTATATATATGTTCTTATCTGCACGCGTTATGACGGACAGACTCACTATTGCTCTAGCCAATCGTAATTTTATCGACGGCATCCGGTAAGGTTCGATGACATTGCTAGCTCAGAGAAGAGGGTGGTGCAGGAGTAGGACAGAAAACAATGCGATAATCTGACGTCGATTCAATCACTTGTGTTTTGTTTTCAACTATAGGTCGAGAACACGCACGCACAGCCTTATTTCCTGCTTCGTTATTCGCGCGAGACCGGCAGGTGTCTCGCCAGAGGCGTTCGCACTAGGGAGCCTACATGCAAGGCTGTAGGCTCTCTAGTTCGAGTTAAGGTGCCTCGATGTCCTCCTCGACGCCACTCCGTACAAGGTGGACACAACTGCCGCGTTTACTAAGGCGTCTATCATTCCCATGCCCACTCCGAGGGCCGCGATGCCGGCGCGCGTGCGTATGAGCGATTTGGTCGCAGCACAGGGGCTTTATGTGGACCAAACTCCATAGAAAAGCATAAATATACTTGATCATAGTCAAGCAGGTCATATTTTTTATCGTTTACAGTCAAGCAGCACTATTAAGTAGGCTGCCTCACGCACTCATGTAATGCTGTAGCCTGAAATCGTTTCGAAACGCTTTACGACCGCTTGTTGGCGTGACACTTTGTGTACCGTCCAACTGTAACTATCTCTCGGACAACTTCCTGTGGCAATGAAGGGAAATTAAGCTACGGAGGCCAAGCGCGCACAAGTTAGAGCGCTTCTGAAAATAGTCCCACGTCCCACGTTTAAATCGACGTTATATAGTGTAGGCCACACCGTGGTGTAGGCTGTGGAACAGAGAACATAAACACCTTATTAGCAACAAATAAATAAGACCAAACACACAACTGAGTGTAAAAGCTTCTTTATTTTGTGGCTTCTCCCTTCCGCGTCTGAGCAAACGCGAAACCACCGCACGTGGAAGCTGCGATCGATTCAGCGTCTGTTCCGAGCAACGAAAAAGCACTGTCAAACGCTGTCGGACTACATGGCGCGGTAATGCATGTGCAGCCGCCACGCGCCCGTAGCTTTCCCTTCATTGCCACAGAAAGTTGTCCGCGAGCACTATTAAAGACGATAGTCTTTTTTTGGGGAACTTAAACGCTGAAAATTTGGTCTGTCTGTCTGTCTGTTTGTCTGTCTGTCACCCGATTCAGCCACCCGGCCAAAGTTGGACCACTTTCTTACCGCCCACACTACTTAAACTGGTACGGCTGTTCATACTTGTGAACGTTATCGATCACAAAGTAAATATTACGCATATCTGAGGCGCAACATCACTAGGTAAGTATTAGGAGGTGTGTTCCTTTAATAGAAAATACATAGATACGTAACTCTAAAGACCCTAGTTTCTTAAGCTGCGCTGAAAATGCCATGCTATGCGCGCCGACGAGCGCCCTCTGCCATGGAGGAGGGAAACCCTCTGCACAAGCTCATGTTTCCCGATGTATTGCCAGATGGCGTCCATGTCTCACGCAGCGCCTCCACAATTTTATCAATGCCAGCCAGATGCGGCCGATTCAACATAAAGGAAGCGCTGCCTGAGGCAGGGCAAACATAACTGGCCGCTTGATGAAATAATGCGGTAAAATGAAATCTGTTCAAACAAACCTTCATGCCAGGACGGAAATGGTACGAGAACAGCATCACGGGTGGCCGCGGATCAGACCAGCACTCATGTAGTACGGCCGGCAGAAGACTATCGTCTTTCGACGACATTTGCAGCGAAGCACGCAGATACGCGGCAAATTTTTCCCTCTTTCTCCCCCCCCCCCATATACCCCTCCCCCCAGATGCGGAGCCGTGCTCCCTATAAGGGCTGCAGAAATACACATCTTTTCCCACCCTAAACCTCTACTACTACTATAGGTTGCGTGACACCTGCGGTTTTGTTTTACAGGTGCGAAATAATGCGTTTGCTCAAGCATTCGTATAAAATGGACGATCGAACGTCGAATAACCATGTTACCAGGCATTGCTGTTATTCAGGCGGCATTGCGCAACGAAGCTGCGTTGTTTGGAAACAAACGATTATGCAGCAATAGCAATAAAATTCCTTCAGAACATCTTGATAGTAAATATAACGAGTCAATAAATGACGAATGAATGCGTGATTATTGTCAGGAAGTTGCGATATTAGCACATGTCTTTATTGTGTACCGTCATTTCTCACACGTCTTCGGCAGAGCTCCTAGCACACGGAGCATAAGCTAGGAAAATTAGCTTTTAATAAATTTAAACAAGCAAATGACAATGTTACTGTGCGGCTCAACTTAATAAGTAGAAGAACGCAAGTGAAAAAAAAATTGCAGCGTATCTGCGTGCTTCGCTGCAAATGTCGTCGAAAGACGATAGTCTTCTGCCGGCCGTACTACATGAGTGCTGAGGTCTGATCCGCGGCCACCCGTGATGCTGTTCTCGTACCATTTCCGTCCTGGCATGATAAATGCAATGGAGGTTTGTTTGAACAGATTTCATTTTACCGCATTATTTCATCAAGCGGCCATTTATGTTTTGCCCTGCCTCAGACAGCGCTTCCTTTACGTTGAATCGGCCGCATCTGGCTGGCATTGATAAAATTGAGGAGGCGCTGCGTGAGACATGGACGCCATCTGGCAATACATCGGGAAACACGAGCTTGTGCAGAGGGTTTCCTTCCTCCATGGCAGAGGGCGCTCGTCGGCGTGCAGTCGGGGAACGTCGTTAGTCGGCGCGCATAGCATGGTATTTTCAGCGCAGCTTAAGGAACTAGGGATTTAGAGTTACTTATCTATGTATTTTCTATTAAAGGAACACACCTCCTAATACTTACCTAGTGATGTTGCGCCTCAGATATGCGTAATATTTACTTTGTGATCGATAACGTTCACAAGTATGAACAGCCGTACCAGTTTAAGTAGGGTGGGCGGTAAGCAAGTGGTCCAACTTTAGCCGGGTGGCTGAATCGGGTGACAGACAGACAAACAGACAGACACAGACAGACAGACCAAATTTTCAGCGTTTAAGTTCCCCAGAGAGAAGAGAATAAACTTTTATTATCGAGGTTAAGTGGAGTTTTCTTTCCCAGCGGAATAGGCTAGCGTGGCGTCTGCTTCGCCGCGACGCTATCAGCCCATTCCGCCAACCGTATCTGGTCTTCCGGGTTGTAAGTTTTCGTCTTCATCTCCCACTCTTCGTGTGAAGGAGCTCGCCGAAAGAGTTCTCTCGGGGGAGGGTTCTTTTGGCATCCCCACAAGATGTGATCTTGGTCCGCCAGGGGGCAGTTACAATGTTTGCAGTTTGGTGGATATTCATCACCGGTCATTGCAGCTAGTCCTTTTGGACTAAGTACAGACCTAGTCTGTACTCTCCTGAGGTTAGTGGCCTGTATTCTTGTCAATGTCTCGTGCGGGGATGGATATATTCGCCTCGATTCGCGGTAATAAATTGTCATTTCGTTAAAGGTGTGGATACCCTCATGTCGGTCAACCCGGTCGGGCAGGCCCACCTCCCGGTTACTTGCTGCTCGGGCGGCTAGGTGGGCGGCCTCATTACCGGGGTTGCCCGCATGAGCAGGTACCCACACCAACTTTAACTCATTGAGTTCTTTGTTGATGATTCTGAACGCTCGAGGGGAAATGAAACCCGAGGTGTAGTTACGAATCGCTGTTTTCGAGTCGGATATAATAATCTTGGTGCCCGGGATGGAAGTCCCCATGGCGATGGCGGCCTCTTCCGCCTCTACAATGGAGGATGTGTTTACCGTCGCACAGCTGATGGTGTGTCCGTCGCCAGTAGTGACGGCTATGGTGTGTCGACCATCACTGGTGCGAGCAGCATCCACGTATAAGGCGGGTTGGTTTTTGTAGCATTGCCAGAGTGCCGCCGCCCTAGCTTTGCGTCTACCATTGTTTTCAGTACTCATGTTTTTGGGAAGCGGGGGGATAATGATCTTGGTCCGGATAGTGTTAGGTATCCGGTGTCGTTGCGGGATGTCTAAGGCAGGGCGATACCCCAAGGTGTCCAGGATCTGCTGTCCCGCGTGTGTGCCGGATAATCGAACTGTTTGAGCCCATTTGTGGGCCTCTATAATTTCCTCAACGTTGTTATGCATCCCTAGACTCAAAAGTGCCTTCGTACTAGTCCATTTTGGTAGCCCAAGAGCCTGTTTGAATAAAGTTCGGATAAGACCGTTAATCCGTTCCAAGTCCCTCTTCCTGAGATGTAAGTAAGGGCAGACATACGCCACTCGGCTCAGAAAAAAAGCTTGGATTAGTCTGCAGGCATCTTTCTCCTTAACTCCGTGCCGTCGGTTGGAGACCCTCCTTAGAAGGTTATGTAGTTGCCCAGCTGTAGTTTGGAGACGTGTTATGGCTTCTTGGTTGTGCGTGTTTTGCTGAATCCACAATCCTAACACTCTGATTTTAGGAACGGGCGGGACCGGTTGTCCAGCTACCTGCACCTGAATGTGTGCAGCCATATTGGCAGCCGGGTTTGCAGGAGTTTTGTTCCGGACTATAAGCAGTTCTGATTTTTTCGGTGAACAGCTGAGGTCATTGTTGCGAGCGTGTTTCTGCACTGCGTCAGCTGCTGCCTGCAGGGATTCTGAAATTTCTCCATCTGAGCCAGTGCACGTCCAGATCGTTACGTCATCGGCGTAGATGGCGTGCCTGATATGAGGAATCTCGTTGAGCTGCCGGGATAAGCCTCTCATGGTGGTATTAAAGAGGAAGGGAGAAAGTACGGCTCCCTGTGGTGTACCTCTAGTGCCGAGCTCTATGGTTTTGCTTTCAATATCTCCTATGTTTAGGGTGGCAGTACGCCCCTTGAGGAATGTGGTAATATAGGTGTATGTTCTCTTACCTAAGTTCATGTTGGATACGTTTTCTAGAATGGCTCGATGTGAGACATTGTCAAACGCTTTGTGTATGTCTAGTGCTAACACTGTTCGAGTTGCGCGTATAGGCGCTGGGTTAAGGATATCATTTTGTACCTGCCACAGTATGTCTTGGGTGCACAGTTTAGGTCGAAAGCCTATCATTGTCTCCGGGAAGAGGTGGTTGGTTTCGGCATAGTCAACCAGCCTATTGAGAACCACATGCTCCATAGCCTTACCAAGACAAGAGGTAAGGGATATGGGCCGGAGGCTCTCTAGACTGAGTGACTTGCCTGGTTTAGGAATGAAGACCACCCTAGCATCCTTCCACTCTTGCGGGAGTGTACCGTTTTGCCAGTGCTGATTATAGAGATTGGTGATCATTGTTATGGTAGGGTTATCTAGATTCCTTAGCATTTTGTTGGTGATGTTATCTTTACCGGCTGATGATGTCGCGCGTAGGCAGTTTAAAGCAGCGCGTACTTCGGCCTCAGTGATGTCTTCGTCTAATGTTCTGTTTTCATCTCCTCTGTACTCTATATATGCACCCGGCTCCCGTTCTGTATTAAGATATTGCATGGTCAAGAGGTTGACGAGATCAGAGTCTGTTCCCGGAAAACTGTGTACGATTTTCTGAATCCTTTTATGAGCAGCACTTTTAGAGTGTTGTGGATCTAGCATGTGTTTAAGCAGGGTCCAGGGGTTCTTTTTGCTGAACTGGCCATTCATGCTGTCACATAATTGGTTCCATTGCATAGTGCTGAGCTCGCTAGAGTAGTCCTGAATCTCTTTCTCTAGAGCAGCGAGTTCGCGGCGCAGCGTGCGGTTGATCTTATTCTTTAGCCATCTCTGCTGAAGGTCTTTATGCTTTTCCCATAGACCTACGAGTTTAGAGTCCGGCACGGGGCCTTCCTCTTCTATCGGTGCCATGGTTGTGGCATTGTCCACATCCTGGATAAGCTCATTCGTCCACGCAGTGAGGTCTGCTATATCGGTGAGCTGTTTGCGGTTTCTTACGTATCGGAATACATCCCATTTGGTGTGTGGAGTTAGCTTCTTTTTCCTTTTGTGCCCTTTGGAAGAGATAGTGATAAGAACGAGATAGTGATCGCTCCCAAGACTAGTTTCGGTGTTATCCCAAAGAGCCCCATTGGCATTTCTGACGAAGCATAAGTCGGGTGTGGTATTTAGGCATACACTGTTGCCGATACGCGTGGGCCTATCTGGGTCGGTGATGAGTGTAAGTTCTAAGTCACTTGTCACTGAATATAGCGCATTGCCTTTCCTAGTGCAGTTTTGGTATCCCCAGACTGTGTGCGGAGCGTTGAAGTCTCCTACAACAACGAGTTGTTCCTTCTCTGCGGCTTTACAGGCTTTTTTCAGGAGGGCAATAACTCTGTTGCTTTCATCTTTCGGCGAGCTGTACAAGTTAAGAATGAATACACATCTGTGTTCCCTTTTTCTAGGCAGCAGCTGTACAAAAGTGTAAGGAATGTTGTCTTCCTCCAGATCAATTTGCATTGCCGTAAGGTTGCGTTGTATCGCAACTGCCGTAGAAGGTCTGTTGTCGGCTTCAGTTAATTCATTGAACGTGGTATACCCAGTAATTTTGACTTGCGTGCCTGTTTCCTGTAAGGCTACAACATCTACCTTGGGATCAAAGGTAGCGAGTTGGAACTGCAGTGCTGCACGCTTTTGCTTAAAGGATCTGCAGTTCCATTGTATAATCTTAATGGTTTCAGCCATCTTTCTTCGTGTATGGTTCTGCCCTTACCGGCAGTACAGATGTCATTTTGAAGCCCTTAGTATTGAGCACTTTGGTGGCTGTGGTGTCAAGTTGTTCGTGTTCCGGGGCTTGTGTAAGACCCTGGGTACATTCGGCTCTATATACACGTGGGCCATCATCTGCTGAAATTCTGCGGTGGATTTTATGTGATTGGAGACTGTCTCAGCTAGCTGAGCAATTGCTCTTTCTAACTTATCTACTCTGTCCGTAGGGTTTGAGGCTTCGGACTCCTTGGGTGTGTCCTGCACTGACGCTTTGCGTTTTTTTGTCGGTTCTGCCTCCATCGATTCAAGCTCATCTCTACGAACACAGGCCACTATTTCGCGTGCAGCCGGCGTCATAGGGGTGCCTCCAATTGGCTGCCTACTTTCTAGGGCCCTGATTTTGGCATTGGCTGCCTCTAGCTGTTGTCTTAGTGCTTTAATCTCTTCAGCGAGCTCCCTCACCTGGTTCGCGTCCTGTGGAGGTCGTGTGGACGTGGGCTCGGGATTGGCTGACCAGGCGACCTTCCTCGATATCGCCTGGTCATTGCGTTGTTCGGAGTTGGAGCGGTTGCGAGGCTGGCTGCTGCTCTGGCTGCGCTGCCTGCTGCCACTCCTGCTAATTGAAGCTTCGCGCTGATCAGAGCGCACGGAAGGGCGGCTGTGCCGCACGGCGTCTCGGTAGCTCGTTCCGCTCTCTGTGCCGGCGCCAGATGCGCTCTGTGCGCCGCTGGCCGGTGGCCCTGCTGTCGGCGACGTGGTCGCGCTTTCTTTTTTAACACGAAAGTGTTTTATGCCGGGGTCCACCAAGACTTCACTGACGTATTTCCGTCACGGAAATACGTCAGCTTACAATGTACACGAACATAATACAAAGAAATAAACCAGAAGAAAAAGTTCCACAAACATGCAAAATTTGGAAATCGAACCCACGACCTCTCGGCCCGCGACGATAGATCGCCGAGCGTTTAACCCATTGCGCCACAAACGCATTTGCAGAGAGCTACACAGACGCGCCTTATATATCTAACACTCCTCCGTGTACCCGCGCTCTTGCTCGGGGCGGTGCCGCCGCCTACGAGCAGAAAAGAGAAGTACTGCATTATGACACTAACGCGCACCGACAGTGAACGCTTCGGTGGTCTCAGCACTACGACGCCTCGATGCCAGCATTCGAAGGGACGCTGGCATCAAGAAGCACTACCAACGCCACCTAGGTGGCGTTCACCGTACTCAGCACAGCGGAGCGTGGCCTCCGCAATTAGCTCTGAAAATGTTTCTGAAGTTGATCGCGGAGGCTGCAATTACGACGCGCTGTACGCGCTGATTTGACTCGGTGACGATTCAGTTACGTGCTTTGTCTTGCGCGTTGTATTAGTGTGTCAGTTACGTGCTTCGTCTTTCGCGTTGTGCTAGCGTGTGCAGCGTAGTGCAGCTTCCATATGCATGACGGTTGCTCATGGTCATCGACGTTGGTAGTCGTGATGGAGGAGACGTGCCACCAGGCGTCAGCGTGGGTGCATCAACGCCTAAGGGCGCTTTAGCCACAAAACACCAATAGACATTGTATATCAATGTGCAATAAACATTACACTACTTCTGTGAAGACACGTTTCACTTTCGTGTTCTATACCGATTCCTATATAAGAGGGATCAACCACATTTTTTTCCCTCTTCAGCTGGTTTTTTGCGCTTCACAGGTGCATAGAAGCGATAGCGGCAGCTGGGAGCGCCGGTAGGGTGACCGCCGCGGCAGATGATGCAACGCGCCTTGCACGCTGCCTCAGCTCCCCGTGGCGGCGTCTCATGTTCTTCGTCGCCGCAACGGCGGCATCGTTGTCGTCTTGGGTCCGGACAGACATCGGAGCGATGGCCGATCCGGCGACAGTTAAAGCAGGCTTCAATCCGTTCGCGGAATGGATGCACAATAAAGGCTGAGGCCCAAAAGCGGACGTGCTTGGGTAATGCTTGCCCGGCAAAGGTCACCACAATATGGCGAGAGGATCCTATCCTTCTTGCTCCAACGATTTCCAATCCTGGATTTCTCGTGCATATTTCCTTGAATATGTCGGCGTCAGTCTCGTCTGAGTAAGCGTAATAGATAACGCCTTTCACTGAATTTTCTGGGGCCGGTGCGTATGTTAAAACGGCACATTCATGTTGCTCAATTTTAAGGCATTTGATGTTATAATAAGCTTCAGCTCTTACCCTGGATGGGGTGCTGATCAGCGCAGTGTTGCTAGTAGGGTGTACTCTGACTTGATCTTCTTTCAGCGATTCATCCAGGTTAGCTTGGGCGGCGGCACACACTGTACGCAGAATCTTGGCTGGGCCGTAAGATAGCAGGTTGATCGCGCACTGTGGGCGAATGATGATCTTGTAATCTTCGGCCGGGAGCTTCGGTAGGGGTCTTCTCTTCGGTAACGACGGCGGGCGAGCGCGATATCTCGGTGCGCTGCTTGGCGTTCCACTTGGCGTCCCTTTTTTCTCTTCGGCAACTGGCTGCGTCTCGGTGTCAGTCTTGCGTCGGGCATATCGCCGCTGCTTGTCGAGAGCGGTCAAAGTGCCGTCGTTCAGTTCTTCGTCGGTGATGGTTTCCCCATCCACGACGACTTCCACGCTGCGGAATCTTCGGATCGCCGGGGTCATGCAGTCGTTTAGGCGTGGAGTGCCGACCACGCCGGCGCCGTTATACTTCTCGATGAGGATACCGCACGGCGGAGAGCCCACAGGAGTCAGGTTCTTTTCTTCAAGCTGGTCTTGTAACAGCTCCATAGCCGCTTCTTCGTCCATGACGCCGGAACGCCCAGTCGCGTTTGCCCCAGCCGCCGGCGAGGCTCCGGCGGTTAGGGATAGCGAGGCCGCCGTGTCGCAGATCCAATAAAAAGCTTCCGAAACGAGAGTACACTGCTCCGGCTTACCCTACATGATGTCCACAGGGTGCCGGAACACTGCTCGCATCCGTCAGAAGAGTTGAGCGTCGTATATCCGATAGATCGGGTATTTTGGGTGAAAAAAAAATTTAAGTTCCCCAAGAAAGACTATCGTCCTTAAAAAAAATGAACACGCGAACAAAATGCACATCTAAAATGATAACAAAAGTGAAACAACTGGGTATTCTTATTGTGACTATGCACATAAAATTCCGATTTCAATGTTCACTTTAGGTGCCTTCCTGCACAATTGGTGCTTGCGTGCCCGTTAGGTTCTTTCGCCGCGACCTGACGCAGGTGCACGCGCAGCCTCAGTCTGGCGTAGTTTGAAATGAGCAGTCTTTCGACAGTCCCTTGGTGCTGTTGTTGCAGACGCAATTCACTGGTTGCGTTTATCGCGCGTTCCTTCCCGTTCAAGCTTTCGCCTGCGTTTTAACTTCGCCTCGGTAAGGCCAAATCGAAACGCGGGAAGCGTTCACGGAAAGGGTGATTTTGTAGGGAGCCTGCATGCAAGCGCAGCGCTTGCACGTATAGGGTCCCTATGATTTTGCCGGCGAGAGCTCCGCCAGAGAACTTCTCGACCCTGTATGGAGCGGCGGGCGAGGAGGACATCGAGACCCCCTATAGTTCGAATCAGTCGACTTATTCAAAAAGCAGAAATAGGCGTCATTTCCTTAATAAAGCACTACTACTACTTATTGAAAGACAGTAAAGCGGGACGGTGCGGATGTTTGTTCTTCGTTATAAAGCAATAAATCACGATGTATTACCTGTGCAAATATAGTCGGCCCTCAGATCGCTTAATTTGGTGTTATATACAAACGTGTAGCCATTACAGAAACATAGTAGGTGTTATATAAGAATCTGGCAAACTCGCAAACGTATGTTTTAATAAACAATTAGGTGGTTCGAAATATTTTTACCCTGATAATAGTTGCCATCGGTCAGGTACACGCACACATGCGCTCATCGAACATGGACATTGCATCGTGTCGACGATGGGGAGAACTAACGTCCCTAAATGTCCTGCTCTTTTTTTAAGTACAGCTAAATGTGCCTCCGTCGGCCACCATGTCCTTCCTAACCTCCTGAAGCGGCTTATCCGCGCAGAGAGCATCCACCCGTCAACAGAAACTGCTGCACCGCATGGGTCAAATATAAGTTTCAGGCATGGGGCCAGAAAATCAAATACGACCCCAAAAGTGGCTTAGTACTGCACTGTTTATGTCGAACGCGAGATTTGTTGCCGTAATTGTGAACCGTACTTATACCTATGGTGTGCGTTCGCAACTCATCTTTACAGCGACGCCTGCCGCGTTGTATTGCGGTCACACCATACGACGCCAGCCGCGTTTATGCGGTCGGCGCAACTGTTCGCACAAGGAAAAGACAACAATAAACGCCCAGAGAAACACTGCTCACTATAATGCGCCTTCCGCCTGCCCTGAAGTTTGCTCGCAGCAGTGACTGCGGAGGGAACAGCGTTAGGAAGAACATGGCTGCCAGAATGAGCGCACCCATTGAGGTTCGTCGGCGATGTTTCAAAGTGTCACTACTTAAATTTTTCTTTATATATCCAGGGACTTTAGGGAGAACCATCGTGTCTCTGCTCTGGTACAGAAGCACTTTAATGAATGTGCTGCGCGATATGGTGCAGACGACGAGCAAAACTGGTGCGCTAAACGCACGACGAGCGAATGAGGGTGGCGGTAAGAAGTCTAACGACAGTGTGAAAGTGTGCTAGAAAATGAAAAAAAAAAAACACCGCATATCCACGGGGTGAATGATGATGAGTGGGCGAAGCTCCGGAGGGAATCATCGGTAAACCGTGAATCTTCCATGTGATTCGCCCAGTCTCGCCGCACTAAATCGAACGATTGACTTCCACCACTGACACGCGCCATATGTGACGTCATTCCTATTTTATAACAGCGCCCTTCATTATAATTGCACCATCTCCCGCTTAAGGGGACGCTAGCACAAACGCGTTAGAAACGTGCAGTACTCTAAGGGGAAGAGGCCACAGCGTCTTACGCAGCCGTTTACACATGCCGGAACGTGCACCGCGTTTGCCGACGCCATCAGCGTTTATGAATACGGGGGTAAGGCGGAGAGGCCACAGCGTCTTACACCAGCTTCTTGCATGGGCCGTAACGCGCTAGCACAAACGCGTTAGAAACGCGTAGTCTTTCGTTAATGTTGGGTATTTATTGCCATCGTGGTGCGTCTGTCCATGGGCGCTTCGTGGCGTAGTGGTTAGCGCCACGCGCTCAGAATCGAGGGGTCCCTGGTTCGATTCCGCTACGGCCACAACTCTCGGAATTTTTTTTCTCATAAAAAAAGTTGTCGCAGTTTCACCTAAAAGGCGAAGCATCAATTGCGATAGCCAACTTGTATAGAGCTATACAGAGTAATGATATTAGCTTTATCAGCTGTATAAACTTGGACATGCAGCAGCACCGGCAACACGCAGAACTGCTGTCGGTGGTAAGTGGTTCTTGAGTCGACGCCGTCGGCGTTTGGTGCCTCAGTTAAACGTCGCCTCCCTTCCCTCCCTCTCCCCCTCCCCCATGGCCTCTCGCGCGTCGGAAGAAGGCGCGTTTGCTCTACATATATGGTGATTGCAAAGGAGGAAAGAGACGCTTAATTCTGCAGCCCTTAAGGGAGCACGGCGCAGAACGCGCGTTTGTTCTCCGCCGTGCGTTCACTCGCCGTGAAAGCGCGCGCCCCTCGCGCCCTTTCACTCGCACATACAGCGTTCGGCACGGGCCTGACCGGCCTGGCACAACACCCCTGCAGACTCTGCAGCACACCAAGGCCTTCCATCTCGGCCTGATACGTGCCGCCTATGCCTGCCGGTTTTGCTTCGCCCAGCCGTGGCGACTCCACTCTATCCCTTCTTTCGCTCCCACTTACCCCTCCCCGTTGGCGCTGAGCCGTGCTCCCTCAAGGGCTGCAGAAGATAGCGCCAACCTTTCCCTTTCCCTCAAGAACCACTTATCATCGGCGACGCTTTCATCTCCATTGACGTCATACGGAACCTCACGGCGACGGCGACGGCAACGGCGACGGCGACGGCGACGCCGACGGCAGAAATCTGCTTTTGAGTGTCCATATAATTGCTATCGCAATAAAAGTAGACGTGGCTACCTACTACGACGACTACTACTACTACAGAGGAGGGACAGACCCACACCCTAAGGAGCTTCGCCCCTAAAAGAACCAACCAACCGCCGGCTGTTAACCATGAATGCCTTTAACATGCTTTGGGAGGTGGATAATTGTGGTACTATGTATGTGGTACTATGTGTTACTATGCATGTGTACTATGTGTGTACTATGTACTATGTGGTGCTGTGTGGTACTATGTAAGTGTTATGGGTGGCGCCACCCACACCAACGTTCTTTACCCGGCAGGTGCCAACCGGTGCTGAAAGCGCCAGTTTCACAATTACCAGTTCGCAACCTCTAGCAGCGTCTGCGACCTCATCTGAGCGCAGATAGAGGCGCAGCGTCTCAAGCGACAGCCTCTCCGCTTTCGATAAGAAGCCAAGCGTGTCCAACCGCTACCTATCACGAAGAAAGAATGCGAGAACGCTCCCGTTACCACACCGTACAGACGTGCCGTACGTAAATCTGAAACGCGATAAATTCAGAGGCGGTTTAGGGATAGATTTGAGAAATGCGTGAGCATTACGTAGTATACATATTTGAGGTCACGGACCCATGATTTAAAACCCCGATCACCACATTGCAAGGTGTCGTCCAGGAGCTAGCTCACGCTATACACGTCTCTCTCTCTCTCTCTCTCTATATATATATATATATATATATATATACATACATACATACATGTTTCAGCGAACACTTTCAAAACTTATTTAAGGTTTCCTGTGGCAGATAGCCCAATTCTAATTAATGGGATGGTCTACTCGAAGAGGAGGACATTACTTGCACAAAAATTGAAATGAATAATCGGCTAATTAATAAAAATCACTAATTAGGTGTTTAACTAATTGCCTGACGGCCCATATTGCAATTTACAAATTGTAGCCTTGGAATTCGCAAGGCGGATCCACTTAAAATTAATTCTCAGGATGACACCAGTTTCGAGAGATTAATTCCAGAACTTTGAGGGGAAATGCATTGGCGTTCCAGATAATTTTGTGCTTCAATGCATAAAGCGACGTTTTGTTAAGAACCTAAATGGAATTCTCATCATGAGAATTCGTTCCAAGTGAATCCGCCTTGTGAACTCCATGGCTAGAATTTGTAAATTTCAATATAGGCCATCAGGTAATTAGTTAAAAACCTAATTAGTGAATTTCTGTTAATTATTCGATGATGCAATCCAGTTTTTTGTGCAAGTAATGTCCGCCTCTTCGAGTAGACCAACTCATGAACTAGAATTGTACTATCTGCCACAGGCAACCTTTAAGAATTATTGAAAGTGTTCGCTGAAACACGCTGTATATATATATATATATATATATATGCATTGAAATGGGGCCGCGGCGGCTGCATTTCGATCAAGGCGAAATGCAAAAACGCCCGTGTGCTTGCGTTGTAGCGCACGTTAAAGAACCCCACATGGTCAAAATTAATCCTGAGCCTTCCACTGCGCGTGCCTCATAATCAGAACTGCTTTTGGCACGTCAAACGCCAGAAATAAGAAGATATATATGTATATATGTACTGTCTACCTCGTAGACACTAGATGTGGGTGAAGCTGCCGACTATCTCAGTGGAAAAGAAAAGCCGTGCAGGTGCAGGCACCCAGGCTTGTCGGCCCCGGCCATTTGACATTTCGAAAATCAAAGCAGCTCATTGAAACTTTATGGATAATTAAATTCAGACTGCTCAAAACATAAATAGAAAATGTATGCTCTGGCACCTGAATTTACCAATTTTGTGATTGCAGCTTAAAGTTTGTTTATTCGGTGTTTACATCTTGTTTATCTAAGGAGAAAAAGCTGGTATCACTTGTGCGGACGACAAGAATGCTATCGACCCAACATTTTTTAGGCTGCATCGTGCATGTTAGAAGTACATCCTAGGAACTGATGGCCAATCTATGACGCAATTTTTGGAAGGCTTTGCCAATATTGGCGAGGCCTACGGCTTTCAACAAAAATGAGAGGGAGCTAGCATATAGTGGACCGTTGCACACAGCGCGTTTACGACGAAATGGAGGATTTTCAGGACGTGTTAGAAAACCGTTTCAACTCGATAGCGTTAAGGGCCCCGTGTCGCAGCAATTCCAGTATATATATACATATCGCCATCGACACCAGCAGGCTCATCACATCAATCTAGGCGTGCGGCTTCTTGTTGGTTGACACGTTAACATTCATACTGCGCAGTTTGTTCATTGATGGAAGCGTACAGGTTGACACAGGAAATGAAACGCCATGCAGTCCTCATTGCCTTGGCCGCACACCACAGTGATTTGGAAATTGCCACCTTTCTGAACGTAGCGAAGTCTTTCGTTTAGAAGGTGCGCACAGAGCTGATGTGTTCTGGCGGTGACTTGGCATCTGTGGCGAAAAGGACAAAGCACCGTCAACGGCCAGACGTCATCAGAACCCCTGATTTTCTCCGGCGGCTGCAAGTCATCGTGAGTGACGACCCAGGGAAGTCAATGCGGGGTATGGCAAAGGAGCTCCAAGTCGCAAATTCGACTGTCAGGCTCGCTGTGCACGAGGACTTGAGGTACCATTCCTATGTCATGAGGAGGGGGTAATTCATGTCCGATAAAACTCGGGAGAATCGTCTGCTCTGGTCCAAGCGCTTGCTAAGCAAGGTGAAGAGACCTGAAGAGCCTTGAATGCTCTTTTTAAGATGAAAAGAACTTTGACCAAAACCAAAAAGTCAACCGCCGTAATGACAGGTGGCTTTGCGCAAGCGCTGATGAGGTGCCTATAGGGATGCACACAAAATTTCCGACGTCTGTGATGGTGTTATCCGTCGTGACCAGCACACTTGTTTGCACAAAGACTCTGCGTTAATGCTACCATGTACGTGGAGGTGCTTGCCACCGTTGTAAAGCCCTGGATAGAGACTGTTTCTAAAGGAAGACCTTATGTCTTTGAGCAAGATTCGGCTCCCGCCCACACCGCCTGCGTTACCGAGGAGTGGCTGTCTGTCAACTTCTACGACCACGTCACTCCAAACTTGTGGCCTCCTAGTTCTCCAGATTTAAAGTTCTCCAAAGTGATGTCTGGGGCGTCGTCGAGAAAGAGGCCAACAAACAGCAACATAATACAAAATACTCGTTCAAGGCCGCCATTGCTAAATCAATGGCCAACATCTCAAGAACCACTTGATCCGTGCATGCAGCCGTTTCCGAAGCCGAATTGAATCGGTTATTGCTGCGGATGGCAGATTCATTGAGTAATTGTGGAAATAAACCGTACGAGAAAATTTCCCGAAGTGTGGTGAAAATCTGTTAATTTTGTCCTGAAAATCTGCCTGAAGCCAAAATTGTGGTCTCAAATACCTCGCGCACCAATATATAGAAAGGCTCGTATGTATCTCTTCGCTATCACGCCACTGCCTGTCGCCCGCGCGAGCCACCCAAGGCGGCTTGGGAACCATCGCTATTTCTCGAGTTCAGCGTCTTTGGCCCTAACGCAAAGACCCAAGGCTGCCTTGCGTTCTGCGCATGCTAAGTTCTGGGCCGCTATCTTCTTGGGGCCTCAAAAAGATAGCGGGCTACAACTGAGCATGCGCAGAACGCACGCCTGGGATCGCTCAATAAAGATGGTTACAGAGCAAACTTGCTGTGTTCTGGGTGATTTTCAGCGTTCTTAGAGGCAAGAGACTCAGGGCGACGCAAGAGGATGCTTGCTGCGCTCGGGTAAGCGTCTTTCGACCCTCGCCCCCTCCCTTTGGCTTAAACATGGCGGAAACTAGTCGTACAAATCATGACGTCGTCACTATTTTTACTGCAAACATTTCCAAGCCTTTTTACAGCGAAGCTGTTAGGGACTCACTCTTCGATGGTCGCGTCCAACAATAGCAAAAAACTATCATTAGCCGTATGCTGAATGCGCGAGTGAAAGCGTGCTAGGGGGAGGGACGCGTGCTTTCACGGGGAGCGAGCGCACGGCGGAGAGCAAACGCGTTTTATGTGCGAGTGAAAGCGTGTGAGGGCGAGGGACGCGCTCTTTCACGGGGAGCACACGCACGGCGGAGAGCAAACGCGACTTCCCAGTGTGAAGGGGAGCGGTGGCCGAGGAGGGCATTGAGGCACCCTAGACTATAGCACTGCACGGGCCGATTTTTACGTTGGGCTGCCCGCCCGTGCACGACCAAAAGATTTATGGCGAGACCCGGGCCCGGAAATATTCTACGTTACGCGCCCGGCCCGGCTTGAAACCGGGCCGAACCCGGCCCGAGACCGTAAAAGATCATCGAGCGGCATTAAAAAAAAAATAAAGAAGAGAACGAAAGGTTTTTTTTTCTTAAGGCATAAATACATGTAATATGTCATTATGAACACCGTTTGAGCGGTCTGAACGCAAATACAAATACCAGCGCGCGAAGTAGTACGAATGACCCTGCCGAGTAGTACCGCCAGCAGTTCCCAACGGCGCAACCTTGATGCGGCCCAATCCACTTCTATCGCAGCGCCGCCACAGTATTTTTCCACGTCGGGTACCTCACTGCAAAATATGCGCCGCCCCAGCCGCTCGTCCCACTCAACCGTATACTAGTACACTATATCCGAAGCGCAGCCACGACCGGCCCTGAGCGCAGCACATGGATGGAGTAAATGCAGAAAAAAAGCTTCTCGTTCCTCCATGGTGCAGCGTAATGCGCTGCTGCTAGGCGGCTGGTTCAGAACATGCGTGAAATCATGGATGGACTCAGTGCCATATTTCAGCCGCGTGACGAATTATCTTACCTTACCAGTCATCGTTTTACCAGTTCGCTTTGCAGAATCAGCAAGTCAGCGAACGCGCTTGCACCGCGCTGAAAGCATTAATTACATTGATTAGGTAAGGAATACAATGGCATCCTTTGGCTTGAGGCGACTTCAGTCTTTCTGGACTTTTACATTCTGTTCAAAGAGCGCAAAATACAACGGAAGAAGAAAAGGGAAGTACACAGGAGTACCACTGCTTGCTTCCAGCGGCGCCGGGGCAACAGGTTTTTCATAGTCGAGACGCGCTAGGATAACTCGCTGCACGTTACATGCACACCACCAGAAGGTCCGAGCCCGGCGCTGGCCCGGGTCAAAAAGCACATGCCGTGCCCGAGCCCGGCCCGAGTCCACGAAAAAAATCACCGCATATCCACGACGTGAATGATGATGAGTGGGCGAAGCACCGGGGATCGTTCGGGTAAACCAGAGCTACGGACACAGACAGACAGACAGACAAGAAACTTTATTTTGTCCTAAGGGACTATGTCGTAGTCGCGGGCCGCACCTGCACCGGGGGCGGAAGACCGTGATCTTCAGAGCTACGGACGAGAAAGAAATAGAGCGCTCGTCGGGAACAAAAGCTCTTGTGCATCGCAGCGACCCTAGCTACGGATGAGAGAGAGAGGGAGAGAGCGCGTCGGGAACGAGAGAGAAAGAGAATGAGAAAGAGAGCACAGCTGCGCCACTAGCGGGAACGGCGAGTGCTAGCGTGGTAACTTCGCCCCTAAAACCTGCCCTACCCGGCCCGGCCCAGCCCACGGGCCGAGCCGGGTCCGGGCTCTCGGGTAAGCCCGAGCCCATGAGTGTTCTACACTAGACTGCGTGTCTGCGTGCCCGCCATCGCACTGCGGCGCATGCTCGCAGCCCTGCCTGCCTCTGCCGCCTGTGCCGCCGCCTGTGCCGCTGACGTTTAGCCGTTCCGTCACGTAGCCAGCGTTTTGACAGCGGTTGTGCCAACGCCTCCTAAAGCTTCAGGAGGCTTAGGAGGCGTTAGTTGTGTACGGTCACTAGGGAGCCTACATGAAACGACGTTGCATGTAGGCTCTCTAACGGTCACACAAACAACGCGAACAACTGTTGTCGACGGAGGCGGCGTTTTGCCCGCATTCGCACCAAACGCGCGTGGCGTTGCTGACGTGTTTATGAAGAACGCGCCAACTAGGGAGCCTACATGCAACGCCGTATTAGGGTGGTGACAACACCAACATATTGACCGATATTTACCGCCAAATTTGGTGGGTAGTCATATTGGTGCCCAGTCTTTCTGCCTTTTTTTTGTCACGCTGTGATGTACTCATGTTCGCACGCGATCTATTAAATTTGTTTAGTTTTACGCCAATCCGCACAATAAACCTGCATACATCTTTAATATACTAGTTGCCTTTGCCTTTTATTTTAACACATCAAACTTACTTTTCTATTGCACGTCGTGCGACACATATAAAGCAACAAGTTATAAGGCACGATGGCGTGCTCGTGGTAGGATTATCTCACGCCAAGAATGTGAACTGCATTGAGCATTGTCGTTGCCTTCCAGTTGTACATAATATATAAAAGGTGCTTTTCGAAGTGTGCTGTAATAAAGACTGTCCTTAATAGTCTGTTTAACTAAAACGTAGACGTGCCGTGTACGGCACTCAGACGCGCCATTTGTCTCTGGCTGCTGAGGCCAAAGTTTATTAAAAGAAGTTAATTAATTTCACGTCATCAATGGTTGCGGGTAACGTGGTCTGTCGGCTGGTCTTTCGCCATTTTGTGCCCCACATTTAGCCCACCAATTTAGCTGGCGGCGGCAAGTACCCTTACAAAGGCTGTCACCACCCTAAAACGGCGTTGCATGTAGGCTCCGTAGTGCCAACGTTTGCCGTACATTCTATGGCGGTGTACCGTAGCGATCATAAAAGGCCATGGTCCCTTGAGGTCACTAAATAAATGAAAACCACCGGATCATATATATTTCTCATTCTTTAATAGCTCCAATAACCAATTACACCATCACATCGTAATAGTCATAATTGGAAATACATAATTGCCATCAGAGTAAAACCTCGCTGGTCTTCCATCTCCAGCCCAGTGGAAGGGCTGACAGTTTTTCTTTAATAAAGATGCATTCCTTTAGATTTCACTTGCAAGAGGACTCTTTGTTTTTTCGCTTTGAATTCTGTCTGGTTTCACCACTTCGGCGTCCCGAGCGCGCAACCCAACGCTGCTCTTGTCCCTCTGATGTTCCTCCGATCCCAAGAGCCACCAACGCAACGCGGCTTGGGGCCCCAAGGGCTTGGGGGCCCCAATTTTAAACCTGTTTGTGGTGTCACATGCGTCGGGTCGTGGCGTCGCAGCGTCGAGTCGTGGCGTCGCAGTTAGAGGCTGTTGCTTGGTTCGTTGGGTAGCGGAGTCACCTCCGAACGTCGCTTTCGCTGGTGTCCCCGACGAGGGCGCGGGGATCGCCCTCTTGCTCCATAGGCGTATGCTGGGGGATACTGGGGGTGGCGTGCATAGAGTTTCTCACTATAACACCTAGAGGGTAAACTGGCGCCACCGTCTGTGCGAGTTTCTTAAAGGGCTGCCGTCCCCTTATGAGAATGAGGGGATATGTGTCTGCGAGGCTTGTGTTGGCTGGTGTGTACGAGGCTTCGTCTAAAACGTGAATATGGCTACACAAATAACGCGTTCTTAAAATAAAATCTACATAGAAGGCTTTCATTCACCCATATTACATCTCTCATTAAAGTTTACTAACCTACAATGCAGCATCAAGCGAAGAAAAGCAAGAACAGACGACAAGTTGTGCCAAAGCGAGCCAGAATCTCGTCGTCTTCCCTCCAACTTTAGCAGCCAGCTGATACTTTTTACGTTTCATATAATTGTGCATCCAATAGTAAGTCCTCAAAATTAACACAATATGGATTTGTGTAATAATAAAGTAAAGCAGTTTTTTTACGTGCTGTTTTAGCAGGAAATGAATCATTGTGACAGACGGAACGCGCTAGCCAGGCGCGTCTTCAAGGCGTTCGGGCTCTCCAAGAACGATGCCAATCCGAATCCACAATATACCGACATTCCCTTGCACACCACAGCGCAGCAGCGCCACATTTCCCTCTAGGTTTTATAGTGTGAAACTCTATGGTGGCGTGAGAGCGGTGATGGTGACCTATAACGAAACTGGGCTTGCGCTTCCATTTCTTTCGGGTAGGCCTCGACTTCACGTGGCCGCTGGCCTGGGCGGGCTCGTGGGGCATCGATGGTGAGCCCACGCAAGCCCATCTGGCGATAAGGGCAGGTTCGGTGCACGTGGCCGGCTTCCCCACAGTAGAAGCATAATGGGCATCGGTTTGATGTCCGCCAGAGATAAGACTTCCTCGAAGTGGCATCTTGATAAGCCGTAGGTCGGCTGAGCGGCTGCGGTCGTGGTAACGGTGTGTAGGGTGGGGGGTGCGGAGACAACGTGTATGGGTCACTCCGCAGAACTAGACGCGTCTGGCCACGGGTAGCATCAGCGTAAGTCATCACTGCGGGTGAGGACACCGGTTCTGGTTGCAGGATTGTCTGGGTTGGCAACGGTGTTCCCAGGGCCTGATGCAGCTCGTCGCGAACGATGCTTGTCATAGCTGCGACTTGTGGGTTAGCCGCAGGGAGCAGTTGTTGAAGTTCTTCCCGAATTAAAGCCCGAATAGTAGCACGAAGGCTATTAGCGTCGAGTGTATTTGCGTCGGCGTTGCTTGGAGTAAAAACTAGCAAGTCACGGTTGGACTGCCTGGCCCGTAGCTCCAGCGTTTTTTCAATGGAAGCCGCCTCTGTTACAAACTCTGCGATAGTCTTCGGCGGGTTGCGAATGAGACCGACGAATAGCTGTTCCTTCACGGCCCGCATCAGGTACTGAAGCTTCTTTTCCTCAGTCATATCGCCCTCCAAGTGTCGAAGATTTTCTGCATTTCCTCAACGAACACAGCTATGGGCTCATTGTGGTGTTGCTGCCGGGTTTGAAGCATGGCCTCAGCTTGTTCCTTTCGTTGGGTGCTCGGAAATGTCAATGCCAATCCTCTTCTAAGAAGGTCCCAAATCTTCAGTGTGGTTTCCTGCTTTTCGAACCATGTGCGAGCGAATACTTCGAGCGAGAAAAAAGACATTTCGCAGCTTTTACCACTTGTTATATACGATGCGACCCTCTATAACGTGTTTAGCCATTCTTGCGAGTCCTCGCACGCGGAACTACAAAACTTTGGAGGTTCCTTCGTTTGTTGAAAAGTGACCGTAGCGGGTGCAGCGGTAGTGGTCATGGATGTAGCAGAAGGGGTTTCCACACGGCGTTCAGGGTCACGCAAGAGTCCGTACTCCAGGGGCAGTCATAGACGTCTACGACTGGTCCGCATTTCTCCCCGTGTCTGCTTCCTTAACAACTTCGGCGCAGTCGTGGGTGCATACTGGGCTAGTTTCTAGGCTTGACGGGGGTGTTCCAACCATAAGCACCTCCACCAAATGTCACGTTGAAGTGATGGTTTTTGTCCGTAGGCACGGGGACGAGGCGACTTGGAAGTAAATAAAGTTTATTTGGGCGTTCTTCTGCCCAGAAGAGAACTTGTGGCAAAAACTATTCGGCGGTGACGAAAAAAGTTGTCGCAGTTTCACCTGAAAGGCGAAGCATCAATTGCGATAGCAAATTTGTAGAGAGCTATACGGAGTAATGATAGTAGCTTTATCAGGTGTATAAACTTGGACATGCAGCAGCACCGGCAACACGCACAACTGTTGTCGACGCCGTCGGCGTTTTGCCCGCGTTCGCTCAAAATGCGTGCGGCGTTGGTGACTGTTGCCGGAGCCTCTGATATAAATAGGCACTTGGTGCCGCAGCTAAACGCCGCCTCCCTTCCCTCCCCCTCCCCCCTCCCCCACGGACTCTCGCGCGTCGGAAGAAGGCGCGTTTGCTCTACATATATGGTGATTGTAAAGGAGGAAAGAGACGCCTACTTCTGCAGCCCTTAAGCGAGCACGGCGCAGAACGCGCGTTTGTTCTCCGCCGTGCGTTCACTCCCCGTGAAAGCGCGCGCCCCTCGCGCCCTTTCACTCGCACATACAGCGTTCGGCGCGCGGCGACGATTTCATCTTCATTGACGTCATACGGAACCTCACGGCGACGGCGACGGCGACGGCAACGGCGACGGCGACGCCGACGGCAGAAATCTGCTTTGGAGTGTCCATATAATTGCTATAGCAATAAAATGTGTGGTCGAGCGTCGGCGGAAAGAAGGCCAGCACACTCACCAGTCTGGTATTTATAACCGCGTCGCCAAACGTACTATAGCGCACGAACGGCCCGCAGCGTTCCTGCGCGCGCACCAAACGCATCTCGAACGCGCTATCTACGCGACGCTGAAAACTAGTTGAAAGCGGTGCTGCACAAAGCAACGGACACAAACAGAAATAAACGCATGTGGCTATATAATACACGAACCTTGAACATTTGTGTCTTTTTTTGTCCCGCTCCAGGTGCTGCTGTAGAAATTTATGCTGTCAGGCAGCGCTTTACTCAAAGGTTTTTATGATTATTGTTTCATGGCCGTGATGAAAAAAAAGTGTCCCAAATGTGGGTGCTGCCGCCTTATACTTCCATAAATTTATTTAGGATACAGGAAATGTTGCATGCAGAAATGCGTATTCATTCTGGAACGTGCCACATTCTCAGGTGTTGTGCTTTCCACTTGTGCAAAATATAATTCTTAGAAATCTCACTATAATGTGACGACGGCATGATACTGTCTGAAAAAAAATACATTCAACATGGTCCGCAGCAAATAAATATGTTGTGGGTCGAACCTGTGTAAATGCATTCACCTCTACAAAAGCATCATACTGTGTATTTCATTAATTATTCTGTGTTTTGCTCATGTAATCCTAAAATTACCAAGTATGTGCCCGCTTATTTCTAAAGCTAACTCTTTTTTGTTGCATCATGCATTCTATAATAATTCTTGCAAGCTGCTTTGTGTAATGACCTGCGCTGTAAAATAGCAAGGCGGCAAAGGTTATTTATACATTGTGATACAGACTGTCTTTCAATATTATAAATAGAGAATCTGAGACGAAATATTGATTTGTGCTGAACACGTTTTAGAGCAATCGCAACATAATTTCCGCAGTAATCGTTAGTAGGAATATTACCAATATTCGACTGATTAGCATGTAAATAACCAATTGGGGTGTATTTCAGAGCTGGTCAATCAGCCCTTCATATCCGGTTGCTGGAAGCATTCTGCCACAGAATAGTCTCAAAAACGCATACTGCAAACATGCCATAAAATCCATTGCTGTTCCGGTTCATATATTTACAGAATTTTGCTGGATGGTGTGCAGAAACAATGACTGAAACAGCAACGCACATCATTGCAGATTTGCACTTCCAGTTTCTCGAAACTGGTGCCAGGCATTATGGCAAATTGGTATGCTTTCAATACTAGCTGCCTTCAATATGCAATGACATATCCCGCAAAGAAATTAAAAAGCTATTTAGTAAAATTTTGCCCCCAAATAATTGTATTGACTGTCCCAGCAATGTTTTCAGTCACCGCTATAAAGCTTTCACAGCAATAAAATATCACTTTGTCTTAAGACCTAAATGTTTATTAGTTTTAGACAATGAGTCATGCCAAAGAATTTTGGGCAAAACTCCTACGGCCATTTTTATGAAACTTGTTTTGTAATCTTTCGTATAGGTATACAATCTTGCACGTCTTCACCCGCGCGTCCTTCTGCGCATGCACAGGAATCGTGTACATTGCTCCTTCGGCCATTCATTGAACTTCATTGCAGGGCACTAGCGTCACTCACTGAGGAGCGCTTTAAAAAAATGGTATTTCGGAATATCGGCTGAATTTCAACAACGTCCCGTTACCAAAGTCGAAAGGATACTTTCTTCTGATAACACAAGCTTTTCCGGCACTTAGTCGTAATTTCCTTGCTAAGTAATGGCAGTGTTTCCAACTTGACCAAAGCGCTAAAATAACGCAGCAGAGAACTCACGACTAAGTGCCTTAAATGCCAATATTTTCATAAGAGAGTATTCTCCTGACGTTGGTAACAGAAAGTTGTTGAAATTCGGCCGATTATTTGAAATAAAATTTTTAGAAAGGGCTGCACAGTGAGTTACGCTGGTGCATTGGGGTGAAGTTTGGGGGTTGGCCGAAGAATCAATGTCCTAAATTCATGGGCATGGGCAGAAGGACGCGCGGGTGAAGCCTTGCAAAACTGTATGGCTATACGAAAGATTACAATACAAAAAGGCTACGTGTATATGCTGGAGATTACTATATACCTTTTAATTTACAGGAGCACAAAATTGTGAGAATATGCGCCTTTATTAAACGCAACATGAGAAAAGGTCACAATTTTATTTCTCAGTTATATGTACACAATTTGTGAGAATGTGCCCCTTTATTAAAAGTTACTGAAAGAAACGTTACTATGTGACTCTTATTTATAAGTGCACAAAATTGTGAAAATATGTCCCTTTATTAAACGTTGCAGTGCTAAGAGTGCACCATAAATTGTGTGCCCTTATTATTATTCTCCCTTATGCACCTTGCTTTGCGTAATCTATGTACGTTGAATTAAGGAGGTTGAATAATTAGAAATAATATTTATGTTCTCTTATTTGTGATCCGCTGAAATTGTATATTTTACTAGCATATTTGGTTATTTGCTCATGCCGTTATGCATAAATTATGTTCAACTAATTCCGCACTCTCCTATGTAATGTCATTGGCCATGAGGGTATAAGGAATAAATCAATCAATATTGCATATTGACGAAGCAACGGCCCTTCATCCTTGTGGGCTCCAAATATCTGGGAAGGAAGTGTCTCGACTGTATACTCGTGAAGTCTTTAAGTGGTGTAGATTGAGGTAATGATTGGTAAAGTTTGGCCACTTTTTTTCATGGCAATGTGTCATGGTGGTGGCCGGCCCAGTTCGGCACGATGCACGTGATGGCTTTCGGGCTGCGGACACGAGTCATGTTCGGCTACGCTGTGCGCGTCGTATTGTTCGTCCGTCTCGCGCTGCGCTTCTGAACAATGCCCAACGAAAAGCGTTTCTGAAAGGAGGCGCTCGCATGTGGCAATTGCCGACATGCTTTGGAAGGCTACGTTTCTGCCTTCAGCCTACAACGTCCTCCTCCTCTTCGCAACAACGGAAGTCTCAGAAATATCACTATAGATTGTAAATTTCCGCGACCTGAGAGATATGGTGTGTCGCTACTTCACTCGAATGCTAATCACCCTTACAATGAACAACAACTGTGAGATGAGTTCTGTCGCAATTTTTGATCTTCAGGGGTATGCTTCCGCTTTCGTAAGATCGCGCTATAGAAAAACATAAAAATTACGCCATAACTCATCTCACGTTGACTCTCGAAGGGAACCCGACCCGCATTCGGGGAATGTAGTGACACACCATGTTCCTGAAGTAAGGTATAATAACATTTGTGGTGCTCATTCAGAGACTTTCATTGCTTCGGTTATATGAGACACACTTCGGTATCGTCCCACTTTCTATGATACTCGCTTGCCAAGATCGTCCATAAGCATGGAAGCATTACGACTGCTGTATGACACTGACGCAGTGAAGACAATGAAATTATGAAGTAATGACGTCGATTGAGCGGCAAAGTTGGTATGAAGACGATGGTATGACGACAATGATATGACGATTCTAAGATGATGACGATGTTATAATTACGATGGCGTGGCGTCAACAGTATGATGACTACCTTAGGGCAAAGCTGTAATCACAACGATGGCACCACCTCGACGTCAGGACGACGATCAATGACGACGCTGGCATAGTAACGATTCAATGACGATCGCATGATTACGACAGAATGCCGAAGAAAGAATAACTTCGATAGATCGATGGTGATATGATGATTACGTCATGACGACAAGGAGATGGCGATGGTGAAATGATGACAATGGCAAAACGGCCGCGTGACGACCAGGACATGACAATGGTATAATGACTCTGACGAAGACGGCATGATGAAAGCGAGGTCAAAATTAAAGTGAAGACGACGGAACAAATGGACGGTATCACAATGACGGTATGACTATACGAATGCTAGATGTTGACCATATGAGGTCGAAGGTGTGGAAGCAGCATGAGAACAATGAGATGATGACGATTGTATGAGGACAGTGGCGTGATGACGACTGCATAATGAGCCTGTATGACGATTAGGCCGTGACGACGATATCATGACGAGAGTCAGATGACGATGGCACGACTGCGACGGAATGATGATGACAATCTGACAACGAATGCATGATAGCGATTTTCTGACGACGACATGATCATGGCGGCATAATCGTAATTGAATGACTACAGCATGATTACGATAGAATGATGGATAAATACTGATGTTGATAGAACAACAAATGCAGCGTGATGACGATGGCGTAATGAAAATTGAAGGACGTTACTGAATTGATGACAGAGGTAAAACAACAACGTACGACGATGGTACGGGGACAATGGTACGACGTTGGCTGTATGACCGCAATGCCGTGATGATGATGACACGATGAGACTGGGATGACGAAATTAAAATGAATACAATTGGATGACGGCGATGGCGTCACGATAAAGATATGACAATGTATGCATAATGACGACGGCGTGACGTGAGTCGGATGTACAAACGACCACTACGGTGGTAAGAAACCATCACGACGGTGGTGTGACAAGAATACACGAAGATTCTATCACCACTTTGACGTGACGACGATGGCATGAGAGTCGGAAGAGAAAGCTGAAATGGCGAATGAAGCAACCACGAAGTCATCACAACTGCGCACATATTATACCTAGTGGCACAAGGTATTAGACAACTTGGGCCACTGGGTCGACATAGAAGGCGTGACAATGACGGCGTGACATGAGTCAGATCTAGAAGCTGGAATGACGACAATGGTACGGCCCTATGACGGCATTAGGTCCACGAGTGCAGACCACTAAGTCAGTGTGAGAGGCTAGATAGGTAGATAGATAGGTAGATAAATGGGCTAAAACAGCTGAAATAGGCAAAGTAGGGTAACTGCATTAAAACCTAAAGCTTCCTTACGTATACTTGTGACTCACGTAAGCCTATGAATGCGATACCGTTGCCGCACGGACCACCTCAATCATGTTAACAAAGATGCGCAAACAAGACGCAAATGCTATATTGGCGCACCGCGCCTTCACGCTGTACATTATTACATTGCGGTGTAGAATGTTTTAGAGAGAGAGAGAGAAAAAAGTAGAATTTTAATGAAGAGAAGGGAGGAGAGGTCGGCCTGGAGAGCGTGTCTCTAGCCTGCTACTCCTCACTGGGGTAAGGGGAAGTGGGAAATACAGGGAGATGTAGGTGGCAGGTGATTATGATATCGGACAATGAGCTGCTATTTACACACGTTGTCCAATACGCGGTTGTGCACTTTTCGCACACTACACGCAGTAGTATGTGTGTGTTGTCCACACAAAACGTCATCGCACAAACAAATTTCGCACACTGCACACTGCACAGGTCCTAGAGACGAGCGTCTAAGCCCGTCTCACACATAAAGTTAAAAAGTTATGTTATGGTGCGCTGGGCATGATCAACTCTTCTCCACGCGCCTAAAACCTTTGCTTCCGAAAAGGGGCGGGAGTCCAAACAGTCAACACTACGCTTTAGTGTCCTTCGCTCGGCCGCATATTGAGGGCACACGCAGAGTATGTGGTCTATTGTCTCGGGAGTGTGACAGACGCTACAATCAGGGTCCCGTCCACGTCCAATCTTGTGAAGGTATTTGCGAGTGTATGCCACACCAAGCCGTAATCGATGGATTAGTGTTTCCTGGCCTCTCCGCATCCGAAGTGGAAGTCGGAATCGCAAACCGGCGTCAAGTCTATAGAGGCGCTCTTGCCGATGTTCGGGGTTGTCCCATTGTCGCTCCATAGACGTTTTGATGGAGTTGTGTAGCAAGGCGTTGATGTCATAACGGCAAAAGGGATGTTTTATACTTCCCGTCAGTGTGCGCAATTTTTGCTTCCGCGTCAACCTGCTCATTTCCGGCTATTCCACAGTGGCTGGGAATCCACTGCAGCGCAATGGTATGTCCGGATTGAAACGCCTCGAGCAGTAAGCAGAGCCATGATGTCATAGATTAGAGGAATATATGCACTTCTGGGATTCATATAATTGCTTATGATTTGCAGCACCGGTTTTGAGTCGCAGAACACTGTCCAGTTAGCGAGGTTGTGTTGCAGTATGCCGCGGACTGCTTCTCGAATGCCGGTCAACTCAGCTGCTGTAGACGATGTTTTGTGTCCTATCTTGAACCGCTGCGTAATCCCCATTGCAGGTACCGTGTAAGCTGCCGTGGCAGAGGTCTGTGTAACAGAGCCATCTGCAAAAACATGTTCGGTATATCCGTACTTGTAAGCAATGTAGGATAACGCGAAATGTTTGAGACCCACAAGCGCCATTTTCGACTTTTTCGTTATTCCGGAGATTGAGGTTTTCACCGTCAGCTTTGCCATCGTCCAGAGTGGAGCTTCCGGTATGCCATGCGGTGCAAAGTCCGACGGCAGTAGATCCCGTTATGACAATACGGCTTCTGAGTAGGTGGCGTCAGGCCGTATACTTGTGACATTTGTCAGTGGATGATTGCTATGCCTACTTAGTAGCCTTAAATGCACTCGCATTGGCTCATGTTGCAGATAAACTCGAGCTGGGCATGCGCGTATGCGAATGCTGTAAGCGAATTGCAGCTCATGGGGGTGCGGGGGAGGGGGGGGGGGTGCAGGATTTCGGTGCACAGCGGTGCGTATTTATGCCGCGTTTACTTGTGCGCGATGAGGCCTATTAACCACGAGGTGTCTCCGACCAAAAGAAGACACGGACAAGTGAAAGCGCTGGCAGACTATGCCTTGCTGTGCCAAGTTTAACGCAGACAGAATACACATCACAATAACTTGTTTCTGACTCGTTGTTGGTCTGGCTGTAAGGCGTAATTGCCGGTAGAAATACGCACACGAACAACAAAGTATTTCGCATCTGTAGCTTCTTTTGCGTCCGTTAGGCATAGCTACGTTTTACTGAAGACATGTGCATTTGGGGGGAAGAGGGGGGGGGAGTGGCAAACACACACACACACGCACACACAAAAATAAGATGCTTAAACAAGGAGCTTCGTGGACCACTGGAGACGCTAGTGTACCAAGATAGTTTATATACTAAACTTTTCTTTAAAGTTCTTCCGACAGTTTCACGTTCCCCACCCAACCACAGCCCAAGCGAAGTTCCTGCACAGCATTCGATATTGGATGGGCATTCCTCTCATTGTTTCTACATGGTGGCACTGTCCAGTTTCGGCTCGAAACACCGCTTTCCGTTTTCATCGCTGACTGACGATGCTTCAGGCAGACTGATCCGGCTGCTTCTGCTTTCGAGCATCTCTTCTTCCGATGATTCTGCTGAAGATTAGGCTATTCAGCTTTGTTGTTGGCGCTTCGCAAGCGAGGAACACCAGGTAAGACAAGAGGAAGCTCCAAACTAGCACAGCAAACCACAGAGTCACCTGGAAAGAAATGAAATAAATGGGTTCGCGCACAAATGAAACACGATGCGTTAACGTGCATATGCGAGCTCGTATCGCATCTTGATTGCGAATATTACGATATTCCTTCTCTGTTAATCAGAGGTCGCACTTAATGGAGTACGACAGTTAATAAAATGTGGCTTAGTCTGAACATGGTTCAATTCAAATGCCTCTCTTTCCACTTAGAAGTATAGAGAGTATAAAAAAAGTCGCAGTTCCGCCCGAAAGATGAAGCATCGATTGCGATAGCAAATTAGTGGACAGCCATACAATGAAGGGATAGTAATTTTATCGGCCTTATAAACTTGTAAACAATCACTAACTAAATTAACAAGCATGGTGTCATGCACGCACAGGCAAACATGAACACATCTCAATCGATGACGCGGACACTGTCATAACGCTACCCGCCGGGGTGGCTCAGTCAGCTAAGGCGTTGCGCTGCTGAGCCCGAGGTCGCGGGATCGAATCCCGGCCCCGGCGGCCGGCATTTCGATGGAGGCGAAATGCAACAACGCCCGTGTGCTTGCGTTGTAGTGCACGTTAAAGAACCCCAGGTGGTCGAAATTATTCCGGAGCCCTCCACTACGGCGTGCCTCATAATCAGAACTGGTTTTGGCACGTAAAACCCCAGAAAGAAGAACTGTCATAACGCTGGCTTGAGGAAGTGCGGCGGCAGCAGGGAGCGAACTGACCTTCATGCTACCTCTCGCTTCAACGCAAACTAAGCTTCAGAAGAATATGCGTTTGACCTAGTTGGTGTTTACTACATGTCACGTGGACAGCCGATGTCATCGTTTCGTGTTTTGTTTCTCTGTCTTCGTCTTTTATTAGCGGTCAACCTGACATGCGAAGAAAGCTGCGAGAACAAAATGCCCACGAAGCTATCAGTCCTCGGCACACCTAGACTCCAAGGTAAATACACCTGGTAGCGAAGCTTCCATAAAAGCCCATACGTTAAAAATATGGCGGCTTATCGGTGGTTCATGGGGCGCCATCTGTGTGATTAGGGAACACTTCCGGCGGAAGAAAAAAAATTTTGACGTCATATCTGCTAAAAACAGAATTGACGTCATTTTGTTCTCATAGGCGCGAAATTTGTTTTCGGAGGCCTGCCATAGAGCTGTATATTAAAATGCCCCACCATTCGACTTGATGGGCGTTCCGAGCTTTCAGCGCGGAAAGCGATGCAGGAAAAGGTCAGCCGTACGGGTGTCGAAATCGCATCGCTGCACAAAACATACTTTCTTTGGAGGCCGACGAACGCTTTGGGCGTAGATTGTGTAGACTGCATGCTCGTCCGTTCGTCGGACGCCAAGCCCGTCGGCCAGCGCTGTAGCACGAAAACAACTAAAGTAAACAAGTATCTGACGGTCGCAACTCACAACGTTTGACTGCACAGGTTAGGAAACAATAAAACTGCCTGCGTTACCTAATTCAGACAAACGTCGACATGCTAAACAACACAACATGTGAGGGGGGTGTATTGTAACATGTGAACTTTACGAGCGTGCCTTTCCACGCACTCCAAGAGCTGCATTGCATTGCAAGTGATAGCGGCGTCAACGCCCGCCGCTATCGATGGGCGCTCTCATGGTGGGCGCTGAAAAAAGGTATTTATTGATAATGATCAAGTAAAATAGCTCCCATAACCCCCCTTGCTGACGTCGGTGACAATTCGTTCTGAACCGCTTTTCGCCCGAAGCGTCGCGACCTATGTGGATCGACCTTGTAGACTGTCCGCCATCGCAGATTGCTTTCAGGATAGGGCCCGCGCGGTCGCGCTCAGCCGCGCCATACACAGCTGCTGAAGGGCTAGAAGGGTCCACATCCCTCGAGCTCGGTGCCTTGCGCGCGATGGAAGACGGCGTGCTTCCTCCCTGCCTTCCGTCCTTGCGCGTGCGAAACCGATACATATTACTCGGCTCACTCTCGCACCCTTCCACTCGCACACACAGCACACGGCGCGTGGCTACAACGTTATCGCACTTGGACGTTATGCGGGACATCACACCGACACCGACGGCGTAAATGAGCCTGGAGTGCCCATATATTTCGTATCGACGGCAGTTGACCCGTGAAAACGACAAGGTTTGATGACATGACCCGGAATATGACGCCGGCGACAAGAGACCGACAGCGTTAGCGGACGCTACTCGAGGAAATGAGAGAGATTCTCTCCGTTTGCAGTGACGCTCTCCATGACAGCATTGTATAGGGAGATGGAATTTCTCCTTCAAATATGAACGAATCTGACAATTTTGGGGGGTATGTTTGGTTTTTAAATTGGCATGAAGTCTAAGTACCATAACACCGCGACCACGCGCCGTATCCTGCAGGTGCGAGTGAAAGCGTGTGAGGAGGAGAAGACGATGGTGGCTTGATCTCGCACCCTTCCCGGCGCGCGGAGGGGCGTTCAACTCCGGCGACGGCAGCGTGTGGCGCGGCTGAGCACATCCGCTTGTGGGGCCTATCTTGAAAGCAGTGTGCGATGAGGTCACAGTCATCCACGTGGCCACGCGGGCCCTACCTTGTAAGCGACCTGCGATGAGTACATAGTCTAGGGTAACTGAGGGCTGATAGCTTCGTGTGCGCTTTGTTCTTGCCGCTTAGTTGGCGTTTAAGAGAGATGAAGTGCGAAGATCAATTCCCTCGCTGCTGCATGCCGCTCTTCCTCGCGCCAGCCTTTTGACAGCGAGTGTCCGCGCTCATCGAGTGAGATGCATTCATGTTTGTTCGTGCGCGCGTGACACCATGCTTGTTAAATTAGTTAGTAAGCGATTGTTTAGGCCCTTATACGGCCGATAAAACTACCATCCTGACTTCGTATGGTCGTCTGATAATTTTTTTATTTGCATCGATGCTTGGCCTTCAGGGCGAAGTTGCGACTTTTTTTTTTCTCCCTTTCTTGCTTTGCGGCGCATTCAATGACATTCTATCACTCCGATTTTACGAAGGCGATTTTGTGCGCATTTGCGTGACTCTCTGGCTGGGGCGCTGCTTCTAGGAAAGGGAGGGTGTGCGGCGTTTTTATTCAGATTATAACTGTTTTCGCGAGTGCCAGCGCTGTCATACTTGTCGATATGATCGCCAGTGGGCGATGTATACGCTGCGCTGGTCTGTTAAATATGTCCAAACATGATGATTTGTGAATTTTATTGGCTGTCCAAACATAGAGAGGGGCCCTAAAATAGGCTTTGCATAAGCTCTTGCTCCTGAATGGGTCACCCACAATTAAAGGTTCATGAGCATAACCTTGGCCTCATAGAATGTAAAGTAGTCTGCTAATAATAAACTAAGGACGCCCATTGCGCAATGAAAAGTGCGTTTATCGATGATGTACGTATTGCAGCGGGCAGGCCTTGGTGTCCGTTGTCAACTTCGTTTGAACTCGAAAAATGTGAAAATTAGGTTAACTAGATTTTGGCCTTTCTCGCGCTAGTTCCTCGCTAGAAACTCAGTTCAGCTCGACCTTTTCAAACGGGTGCATGACATGTTGGAATCGAAGTGTCAGTCTCTAGCTCCTGTTTCACTAAATAATTGCAACGTAAGCCGTAAAATCGTACAATACAGAGTGACATGACTGGCACGCGCTTAAATAAATGTGCAATTGAATTTCAATCGGCGATATTCGCACCAAGTTGAAGTGGGACCACAGCACTCTTTCCCTGGACGCGTGCATCATGAGGTGAATGAACGGCAAGTGGATCAGGTAGACGTTGAACGAAAGCTGCTCAATGGCACGAAGGCGTTCCAGGACAGGAACCTGCCAATGAATCCTGCACAGAGAAGTGATACGAACACTGTCACGTTGAAAACTGGCACCCCCCACAAAGAGGACACGAAGAAACCTACCGAATTATATTAACAACTGGCTATTATCCCAGCATTGAAAAAGAACCTTGCACTCGGCCGCGCAACGCTTGAAATAGCGAAGCTGGGTGATCGTAGCCCAGCATTTTCCGGAAGTGCGCACGAACTTTTCAGCTTATTACTCATGATGATGACAATTTCTTTTCGCGCGTCTCGGACTTGCGGCACTCACTGCGCATTGCTACAGTGGCTAGAATAGGGGAAGTATGATTACCGCCCGGCGGCTCCTATGGCAACCGCCGTCGCTGCCTTGTGATGCATCCGCCGGGGGGCGCTCGCACTCGTTTATACGTTGAGCTGAGCGCCCGATATGCGACTTTCTCTCGCTTTTTGTTGGAAATTCTTGTGCGAAGTGATGTTTCGTGCGGTGCTGACAAGTGCTCAGGGATGAGCCGCCGTCAAAGTCACTGTTTCGTGCTTGGCTGCATGACTACATGGTTAGAAATCGTGCAAAACGAAGAGCGAGCATCCACAAGAGAGAGAGAGAGAGAGAGAGAAAAAAAGCACTTGAAACTTCGCAGGACGATCACGAGAACCATGAAAGTGAATGTGCATTGGGTTCAGTTGCACCCCATCATGTTAAATATTAAGTACAGTGGCTATAGTAGTTTTAAGTGTGTTAATCGACTTAGTGTGTATGCTTTCCTTGCTTTACGAGAATGTTGCTTAAATTATTTTATTCTTGGTTCTTCACTCATGTTTTCTCTCGGTTGTGCACAGTTGTTAATTATTGGTTCTTATTTGTGTATGCGCTGCGTCGAAACCGGTATTTCTACCTTTGCTTCATGCGCATTACCATTACATGAGGGCGCAGTAATTTTGTCTGTGTTGTTGATTCCCCAT